>NW_020799113.1:18456300-18459785 GCF_003259725.1 Athene cunicularia | reverse complement strand
AGGCCGCTCGCCAGCGAGCCAGCCGCTCGCCAGCCACCACTGACGGGGCCAGCAGCCACAGCACGTCCTCCAGCCCCAGCGCCTCGCAGGCGTGCAGCACTGGAAAGAGCCGGGCACTGAGCAGGCAGCGGCTCCTCCGCGGCATCTCGGCATCCCAAAGGTCCCCTTCCCTGATAGAGGGAGAACACATCAGCACCGCCCCGGGGCTTGAGGGCACCTTCCAGGAGGTGAAAGCGGGACACAGGAGGGAGTTGGGGGGATGTGACACCTCCCATTGCAGCCATCCCCAGGTGAACTGGTCTCCCCGTCCCATCCCATGGCACCTACCGTATGCCCGTTCGACAGAAAAACTCAGCCCACGGCGCGTTCAGGTAGGTGGCCTCTTCAGCAGGGCTCTGCAGGGGCACGGAGGGGCCAGTTACACCCAGGCTTCGCGGGGAGCCTGGCACCAGCTCAGCACCCCCATACGTACCTGCCAGTCATCAAGGCGGCCGGTCAGAGTGAAAACACGGCAGGGCAGGTTGTGCAGCTGGATGTGGTGGCCCTGCAGGACAATGTCACGCAAGGGACAGCCCCGCAAGGCTGGTGAGGAGCCTGTGGTGAGGCCTGAGAGGAGGCAGCCAGGACCGATCTCCAGGGGACCCTGGGGAAGAGGGAGCAGGGCCCTGAGTGGCATGGCTGGCCCCAGAGCACCCCCCAAACCACAGCCAGATCCTGACCTCAGAAGGGAACAACCACCCCAGGAGACAAGCTGGGTCCAGCAAGAGCCAGGTGCCTGAGGGGGACACTTGGCTTTGTCAAGGGGCTGCAGGGACAGAGACTGCAGAAATTCAGAGCAGGTGACAGCCCCCAGGGCTCACAGCCATGACAAAGCCCCCAAGGAGAGGGTCTTCCCTGGTTCCCAGGGAGGGACAGCCCAGCGGTGACAGCCTCCTACCCTGGCCTGGGGAGGGTGACAACCACTAAGATTGCCAGCATCAGCCAAAAAGAAGCCCCAAAGAGAAAGGGCACCCCAAATCTCACAGCCGTGAGTCCCCCATCCCAGCTAGGGCCACCTCACCCTGCTGCCGATTCAGAGCACTGAAAACTCAGGGGTCACCCACACCCCAGCCACGTGCCTGGAGGTGACAGTGCTGGATGACGCTGCCGGCTGCCAGATGCACGGCTCCTTCCAGCAGGCAGTTGGTGACTGAAGAGCCATCCTCCAGGAGACAGGGCTGCTGCCGAGGGCACAGAGGCATGTGGGACTGGGGTCTGGCCACACAGCCCGGGGCAACCCCCAAAAAAACGTGTGAGAGCAAGGCTGGGGATGGAAGGACATACATCCACATGGGAATGGGCTGTTTTGCAGAAGCGGAGGTGGCTGGCAGAGCCGGGCAGGAGCGTCAGGCTGCGGATGTGGTCACTTGCAGAGGTGGTCATGTAGTCGTAGGACGCGCTGGGAATGCAGGCTGGAGTGGGGGGCAGGAGAGCTGTCAGCGCACCAACGACAAATGTGGGTGTGCCTGACACCCGTGTGAGTCAAGGGCATCCAGGCTGGACATCCCCAGTTGAAGGGGTGTGGAGAGAAGACCTGGGGAGCTGCAATTGTAGGGAGAAACAGCCGGGTGCCAGGCCCTGACCACCCCATCTCTCCCCACATAGGGGAAGAGGGCTCAGGGTGTGTGTGGCACACACCTGCCGCAGCATCACTCACCCACGCTAAGAGGGAAGGTGTGGAGAGCTGTCCACAGTACGGAGCGGGCACTCCTCACACTGGCGTCACTGCCACCCTTCACAAAATCCTCCTCCGTCATCCCCCCTGCCATGCACAGCACGATGTCGAAGAAGAGGGAGAGCTGGGGAAGAGAAGGGACCTGCTGGGTGCAGCCAGGCTGGCCAGTGCAGCCACCCTGACCCCCACCCTGCTGCTGAGTGCTCCCGTCCTGCCACCTTTCCCACCCAAACCTGGCAGCGTGGGGGCAAACAGGCCCTAGAGAGATGCCCAGCAGCAGCACCCATGGGGAAAGGGTCCTCTTCCCTGTGAGGGGCTGTCACCTGGATGGGTGGTGCCCCTGAGTCCAGCCCCATGTAGGTGCAGGCGTCCAGAGGAGGGATGACGTGGGTGGCCAGAAGCTGCTCAGCAGCATCCGAGGAGAAGAAAACCACCCCGCAAACCTGCCAGGGCACAGGGGGGCTGAGGCTGCATCCATGGTGACACAAGGGATGGGGCTGGCAGGGCCACTGCTGCCCGAGTCATGCCGTACCAGCGGGACGGTGCCATCAGGCCTTGCACACTGCTGGATCTGGGCCTCTGTGCCTTTGTAGATGATGTCACGCACCAGCCCCTGGGAGCAAGACCACCCCGATGAGCTCTTCGGGGAGCACCAAACCAAGCAGCCATGGCAAGGCTGGGACCTCAGCACCCAAGGGGCTGAAGGGGCGGGGGCCCCTGCGCCTCCAAGGGATGCTCCTTGAAGGGGGAACTGTTCCCAACCTGCTCATCAGTGAGGTAGACCCCATGGTTCCTGGCATATGCCTGGCTCCCAGGCACTGCGATCACTCTGACACCCTGGAAACCGCCCCAGTCAATCCCTGGGGAGATGGACAGAGACCAGTGCCCACTGGGACAGTGAATGTACCTGCACTGGGCACAACTGCCTGAAAATGGCCCACAGCAGAGAGAGTGACAGCAGCGTCCAGCCTCAGCCATCTTGCTGTGGGCACAACAGATGCTCCCAATTACACAAGGCTCAGCAACACCCGAGCATCCACACCCTCATGGGGTCATGACACAGGCTGAAACAGCTGTGCCACTGCAAGCTCTGACTGCTGTCCCAAGCCAAAGCAGGTGCTAGAGGCAAGGCTGGCACCCACTCACCTGGGGCCGAGGGCACATTGAGGAGCATGTCAGTGCTGCAGACCCACACGCCAGGCGGGGAGCCCACACAGAGCTGTCAAGAGAAGGGACACGTGCCCAGGGATGGCACGGAAGGGGCTTGGCCCTCACGGGGCAGCCAGCACCCTTCCCGCCGTGCTGGGAGCCTACTGAAGGCACCCTGAAGGCTTCAGGGGGAGCCGAACCCTCCCCCAGGCCAAGGTGCCCAGCATCGCGTGACAGGAGCCCGGGGCCCCATCCTGCAGACCACACAGACCCGGTGTGTCATGGTCCCCAGCAGGCTGTCTAGGTTGCAGACCAGAGCTTCAGCCAGGGCGCCAGGCTCCTCCACGGGCAGACAGGTGAAGGCCCGGCCACAGTCGTCAAAGGAGAAGTCACGGCCCTGGCGGGATGGGGAACGCGGTGGGGGGGTCACAGGGAGGGAGAGGATGGGAGGCAGCTCCAGCTCCCAGCCGTGCGGGGGAGCGGTCCCAAACCGGGCTGCATGTCGGCTCTCACCATGTGCAGAATGAGGATGCAGGCTTCCCTCAGGACGTCGGAGCTCACCACCTGGGAGGGCAGAGCAGGGGACACTCGGCGAGGGGCCGGAACAGCCGTCCCCCCCCCA
>NW_020799113.1:18452650-18456250 GCF_003259725.1 Athene cunicularia | reverse complement strand
GTTCTGGGGTGCTGGCCCCGGGAGGACGCTTGCCCCTGGCAGGGGTGCCAGGGCCGGGGCTGGTGCTGCTCCCCGCAGCCCGGGGGAGCTGCCCCTCTCCAGCCGTGTGCCCCTGGTGTGGTGTCGCGGGGCCCAGACCCCGGCGGGGTGCTGGGGCAGAGCTGTGGTGGCCACAGAGTGGGGCCAGCGTGGGAGGGCTGGCTGCGGGCCCCCCCGCCCAGTCCCCACCAGTGCCAGTGTGCGTGGAAGGTCCCTCAGCAGCAGGGTGACACACGACACACGTCCCTTGCCTGGGTAGCGGCAGCCAGGATTTCACAAACACAGCACGGGCGTCTCTGGGGACAGGGTACGAAACTGTGTCACCCAGCAGGGAAATGTCCCTTGCCTGTGTCTGTGCCTGTGGGGGGCCAGCACGGGCGTTGGCGGGGATCTGATCAGTGTCTGACCCGTTGGGGTGTGCCTGTCCCACTGCTGTGGGGTGTTTCCCTGGCCGAGGCATGGCTGCCAGAGTGGGGTCGGTGTCAGACCCTGGCTTTTAGGGCCTGGCGATGCAGGGGGTCCCCATGCACACCAGGGGCTTGGGTGCTGCTGGTGGTGGGGGAAGGTGAGGTTTTGCTCAGGCTCCAGCTGCAGAGCCAGAGCACTTACTGCAAAGCTCTCGAATATTTCCCCAGAGCGAGGACTCTCCATCCCAGCAGCAGGATTTTGGGGGGGAGGACAGTGCTTGGGGCTTGGACTGGAGCAAGGCCCACGTCCCCTCCTGCTGCAAGTGAGAAAAAAACATGGCTGGGTGAGACCAAATAACAGCAAACCCCCAAAACTTGCTGAGCTTCCCTCCGGGAAGGGAGGTGGGCTCCAAGCTGGCAGAGGCAGTTTTGCCCCCCATTATTTGGGGATTCCCCTGCCAGGCTAGGGCTCAGGAGCTGCCCCGTTTCCAGCACCCCCGAGCAGTAGCAGCAGCCACATCCCGGCCAGGGCGGTGAGTGGGGACGGGAAGTTGCTCAGCGCTCTGGGCTTCGTTTTCCATTTCCTTCCCCTTTTATTGGAGCCAGATGTTGCGTCCCCAGTGGTGAAGCTTGAGGCGGCGGGGGGGCTGCCTTGGCTGCTGCCCCCCCACCCCAGCCATGCCTGTGCCCGTCTGACTGTCCCTGTCTGGGAGCGAGCAGTGGCCCCGCTGCCTGTTGTGCGCGGCAGCTGCCTGTCAAAGTGTTTCCCTCTCCTCTGAGGAGCTCATGGCGGTTCTCGGGAACGGCAAGACACGCTCCGCTCGCCCGCCTACGCCTCGCCGGCGCTGGAGGCAGGCAGGGAGAGCAGGCAGGGAGAGCCCCGCCAGCTGCACACCGGGGGAACCGACTTGGGCTTGAATTTTCATGCCCAAACAAGCTCCAAACTTCTGCTTTTCGGCAAAAGGCTCCGGTGGCACCAAGGGCGCGTTGGTTTCCCTGCCGGCTCTCGGCACGCTGGATGCCACCCAGCTTGGCCCACGCCAGAGTCTTGGCAGTTCAGTGGCTTTCATCTCTTCCCGTTGTATTTAGTTCTTGCAAGAGTGCAAACTGCTAATTGCCCTCCAGCGGCTCGGCCGGCTTCGGTGCTTCTCAACCAGCTGTGATTTATCAGAGCTCGCCAGTCCCTGGGGGCTTGGGATGCGGTGGGAGAGGCTGGGAACCTCCTCTCCCTGTCCTGCTCCACGCTGGGTTCCAGCGGATCTCTTGGCTCCACATTGCTCTTTGCCTTCAGCATCTCCCCGAAGATTTTTAGGAGACTGCAAGAGATTTGGGCCCCAGCTCCACGGCAAAGTTCCCAAAGATACCCCCAGAACCACACATGGATGAATGGTGAATATATATAAACAATTTGTGTATATATATGCATGTGTGATACATGGATGTTTTGGTTTTTTTCTTATTGGATGAATAGTTCAGTGCTGGGGCTTTAAAATAACTCCTGCAGCGGTCGCTCTGGGGAAACCAGAACAAGCTGCAGTCACTTTGCTCCAGGTGCCACCATGTCCCCAGCAAGGGACTTCTGATCTGCAGCGGTAATTGGGCTAATTAGGAAAATGAAAATGCTCCCCCTTCTCTAAGTATCTGAGCAGAGCCCCAGCTAGAAGTGAGAAGTTGGGTTCCCTCATCAGTGGAGCTGCTCTAATTTTACATTTAATGGGAGTCCCTGGCAGTAACTGGGCTGTGCTGGGCTTGGTGGCCTCTGGCCATGGGAGTATAATGTCCCTGTGTTGAAATCTTGTAGGTACAGTTTTCCTAATGAGTTCAATGACCTCTCAGCACTGCCCACAAACAGAGCAAATCCTGGACAGTTTTACTGGGCCGCCCCACAGCGTGCACTGAGTTTGCAGTTCTCTGCTCAGGCTGTGTCCTGGGGGAGAGAGGGGGGGCTTTGGGTCACAGCACTCATCAACCAGACTCAGAAACCTTTGGGTTTCCACCATCTCCCATCCCCGGAGCTGCCGAGCCCCAGGGAGGGGGACAGCAAAGTGCAGGGGGGCCCCACGCCCCTGCTCGCCCTCCCCAGGCAAGAGGCCATGGCCAGCGGCAGCGCCGGCGCCTCCCCGGCACGGTGTCCGCCCATCCTGCTCTCCTGCACATTTTTTCCCAGTGAGGCATCGAGAGTGAACCTAACGGGTGCTGGCTGGTAAAACGAGCTGTGGTGGTGAGGGGGAGCGGTTCCCTCTCGGTGGCTGTGGCGGCTGGCGGGGAGGCTCGGGGTGCTGCCGCTGGCTCAGGGAGCTGCCGCTGGCTCGGGGAGCTGCTGCTGGCTTGTGGGGTGCTGGGGCTGGAGGGCAAGTGGGGGCCCTGCCCTTGCTGGGGAGTATGTGTGCACCCACCATGGCTGCATCCATACAGGTCGCTGGGGATGGGGGGAGATGGCTTCAGGGGTGTTTTTGGGGTGCAGCCGTGTTGTGGCAGGAATGTCAGGGGGCACGGACCAGGCAGACCCCACTGTCCGGAGCCCACACCCATGGGAGGACAAGACAGAAATGTGGCCGTCAGTGGGCGGCCAGCTCCCTGCAGGGTCCAGGGGCTTTGCATGGGGAGCTGGAGGGAGGCTGGAGTGGTGAAGCCCAGGCTTTGCATTCTCTGCTCTGCTGGGGGCTGGCTAGCACTCCCACCTGCTAGCCAGCCCTGAGCTCAGCCCCTTGGTGGGACCCAGCGCAGTGGTGCCTGACCCAGTGGTACCTGATGGGGTGATACGTGACCTGGTGGTTCAGCTGTACCCGAGCTAGTGGTACCCAATCTGGTGGCATGGTGGTACCCAGCAGTTGAGGCAGTTGGTGGCAAACTGGGGGCTCTGGGATGGGTGGTGGGCAGGACCACAGGGATGGGTCTGCCCCTCAGCTCTGTTCGACTCTGCAGGCATTTGGGGCTGGGGGGGGCAGAGTCTCCCCACTGTATCAGGCTGAGCAGTGTGTGGTTCCCCCTCCTGCCTGTGCTGCCTCGGGCAGGAGGCTGCTGCTCCTGGCACATGAAGCCAGGCGTAACAAGGCCACGTAGCGAGTGTGGCCTTGGGGTTATCAACCCTTCTGGAGCACAGGGGCTAGGGGTCTCCTTTTCCCCACGGCAACCCGGGGAGAGCTGGGGGACG
>NW_020799113.1:18449490-18452600 GCF_003259725.1 Athene cunicularia | reverse complement strand
GCGGGGGGAAGCGATGCTGGCCGATGGCCAAGCAGCGTCCCTTCTCGGGGACGGGGGCATCAGCCGCGTGGGCTGGCACACGTGGCTCGCCTGTCCCGATGCGTCCGTGCATGTGAGCTGTGGGGGCGGTCGGCTGCCTCAGCTGCTTCTGCCATTGTGTGTTTTGGAGGTGAGGACAGCCAGAGGGGCTCTGCAGCTAAAGCCCCCCACACCCGGCATCGCCCCATCAGGCAGCGCAGGTGTTTGGGCTGGAGCGGGTGCTCGCGGGGTCCCCACCGTGCTGTGGTCAAGCCTAGAGGCTCGGGATGCCGCTGGACCGGTCCCTGCAAGCCCCATCCACCGGCAAGGGTGGGAGCATCCCTTTCTGAGCTTTCCCACTGCTGGGCCCTCCCCTGCGCCCCTAAATCCCATAGGAAACAACCTCATCAGTGGCTGCCTCCTTCCCAGCTCCGTGCTGGGGATTTGCCTCCCCCGCTCTTTCCCGACCCCATCCCAGCAATGAGGAATGAGCCCGAAATAACCCCTCTGGACACCGGGCACAAGGAAAGGCTGGAATTGCTGCTGTTGCCAGCCAAGGCTGCGAGGAGGGTTTAAGGCATGGGAAACCCAATTAACTCAGCTCCATTAGCTGATTGAGCTGGCTGATAAGAGTATGATTAATTAAAAGGATGAAGAATAAGTTACTGGGTCCTTACTGCTGTCAGGGCGTGGCATTGTTTTAACCCATGAAATTGTCTTCTCCTGTTAATACCTGGTGCCTGACTACCACCGGCCGGCGATCCTTCATGGCATCGCTTTTCGGTGGGGACAAACACCCATTCCCAGCAGCAGCTTCTCTCCCTGGTCCCTCTCCCATTCAGCTTCCAGGGAGGGGAAAAAATAAAACAAAACAAGAGGAAAATATGATCCCTCTGGATGGGTGACGCAGGAAAGGACCTTTTTAATTAACTGTGCTTTTCTCGCCGGGTCTCGGTTTGGCTTTGGAAGCCAAGTAATGCAGAAGGACGGGAGAATGGTCCTTCCCGCGCTGCCCCTGGCAGACCCCCGCTCGCCGTGTTGAGTTAACATGAGCTGACGGCCCTGGCGGGGGCGAGCGGGCACACTCTTCGGCATGCTCCCCGGCCAGAGCAGTGCCGGTGGGGGCCGCAGCCTCGGGCAGCCTCTAGGGCCACAGAAAAATAGTAAATTGGAGTGGTTTTATGAATTTTTGTACTAATCCCACTCGCTGAACCCCAGGCTGAAACCACAGGGTAAGGCAAATTACCATGCGGTGCTTCTTTCTGCCTGGGGCTGAAGAAGGTGGGAGAAGACTCAACTTGCCTCTCTCCATTCCCTGTTGTAAAAAAAAACAACCCTAAATCTCTTTTTTTCCACCCATGACAGCGGGAGGGATGCTGGTCCAGGGTGGGGGGGTCCCTGCATGCTTTCCCTTCCTTCAGCTGCAAAAGTTGGGCACTGCTCTGGCAGTCCGTCAGTGGCTTGGCAGTGGCAGAGGTGACATCCCTGCACAGAGGCCATGGGATGGGTGGCACCTGGACACCCAGGGGTGCATTTACTAGGGCATCCCTGCAGAATTTTCAGCCCCAGCATCCCCGGGAGTACCAGCAGCTGGCACAGGCAGCGATGCTTCTGCTCCTCTGCTTCCCATTTCTCTCTACCCCAAGCAGGGTGACATCCCAGCTCTTTCCTGCACCCACCCTGTCATTTACCAGCAAGGAAATCAGTGCAAACAATCTCAGAAAACAACAATCTTAGAAATGAGCAAACAAAGCCAACAAGACCTAAAAAAGCCAGGGGGAGATGTGCCCAGCAGCATTGCTGCTGATGGGGAAGGGAAAAGGCATCCTTCAGGCCCCAGGGCTGTCAGTCACATCGTTCCAGCATTCATCCTGAAATTGAAGATTGCATCCCGAAATGAAAGATTATATGATTGGAAAAATCATCCAACTGTAAAAGTGGTGGAGCAATTTACCGGGACCTTTTAATAGCCGCGCTTCATTATCCCTTGCAATCAAAGAAAAACTCATGTTTGATGAGCACATGGTCTTCAGGAGGCAATTAAGGAGGCCAGGGGATGAATTTGGGAGCGGGAGAGTGTTTAATGGTATTGCTGAGTTGCCAGGCTTGCTCACCACAGAACAAATCCTGAAATCCCCTGTTATTTTAAGAAGGAAACATCAAAACCTGTGTAAAGAGGCACCCTGCAATGTCCCTGGCCGGCAGGGCTTTATTTGGCGGAGCCAGGTTGGGTTTGACATGGGGAGCCGGCAGGGAGGGTGCAGTTAATGCTGGGGTATGTGTGGATGTGTAGGTGCCCTGTCCCTGCCGGGGTCTATAAGGACCAGTGGAGATGGAAATAGCCACCAGCCCCTGCTAGGAAAGTGATGACTCAAATAAGCCGCTGATATTTAAGGATGCTTTAATGCGCGTGAGCTGGGCTGGAGGATGGGTTTTCCCCGCCTGCTGTCGGAGGCAGCTCTGGGAGGCCCCGGGATGGGGCTGCACAAAATGCGCTCCAGATGCCGGCGGGGCTGGGATGTGGCACGCAGGACCCGGCCTGGGCGGGGGAGCCGGAAAGGGATTTTCCCCCTTTCACCGGGAACAAAAATACCACGAGCACGTGATAGCCGATTTCCTTTAGCCTTTAAAAAGCCCCGTGGGACGGAGAGAAGCAGGAGCAGGAGAAAGGGGCTCAGCCCATCCTGCTCCGCGTCTCTGCCACGTTGCAGCTAAGAGCCCAAAATTGACTTTTACCTCCAAAACCTTCCAGTGTTGTGCGACTCAGGGAGGGTTTATAGCTTTTCATTGGCTTTATCCCAAACTCCCCTTGATGCAAACCTTCCGTTTAACAACCACCCCTGCTTTTTCCGCTGGCAGCAACCCAAGAAACTCGTTGCAGTCGCTCGCTGGCCGTGCATGTGCCCTGTAGGCATATTAAAACCCCCCTGAGCTGGGCAAAAGACTCGGACAACGGTCACGCCTGGGATGTGCCCCCATTTTCTTGCCCTTTCCTTTAAAAGCTGTTGCCACTTGGACAAGTGTTTGACAGCGGGTTAATGGTTTGGTCAGGAGCCATCTGTGCCTGCAGAGTGATGGGCGGGGGGGGGGGG
>NW_020799113.1:18414925-18449440 GCF_003259725.1 Athene cunicularia | reverse complement strand
GGGGGGGGGGGGGGAAGGATTTTTGTTCCGTGCTTAGGTCTCCCCTATCCCTGCAAGGAGCTTTTTGGGGGTGTGTTGGTAGCCTCGGTCCCCAGAAAGCTGGCATCTTCCGGAGGATGTGGGTTTTTTTGTAGGAAAGAGGAATCCTGGTGCCTGCCAGCTCCTAATTAGCGCTGCCAGCCTCGGCGCTGGCTTAATTGGGGCCAGGGCTGAGCTGTGCAGGCAGTGCTGTTGCAGGATTTGGCCTTGGGATGGTCCTGCCCTGGCATGTCCCTCCCTGGGAAGCCCTGGGGGCGTCACGTCGCCATCCTGTCAGGGTGATGGATCCTGCCCCAGCTCATCAGCTGTGTTAAAAGGGGATTTTCAGCCTATTTCTTTTTGGCTGAGGAGGGACCTGTGGCTTTGCACCCCCTCCTCTGCTCGAGGGGCTTGGCCGCTCCTTTCGTCCTTTCCTGGGCGCAGGCGCCAGCACCTCTGCCCTGGCTATTTTTACCCGCTGGGATCACGAGCAAGCGGGTGACCTTCCCTGCGGGACGCTGACACACAGCGGGGGCCAGCCGCTGGCGTCGGTACCCGGGGCGTGTGTCGGGCTGTGAAACGGCTGTTTCCCATCTGTCTTGGCGGCAGCGGCAGCCAGTGAAGAGTGTTTTGGAGGGGCTGCTTGTGGCTTGATAGAGAAGAAGGATTGAGCCTACAGAAAGGAGCAGCTTGTTCGGCTCTGGAGGCGAGTTCATGGCTGAGCCTTTGTCTGGCAGAGATAGGGAGGGCACAGCCTGGGAGCTGCTGGGAGCTCCCCTGGCGCCGCGGGTGAGGGGCCGGTGCAAGTGGGACAATGCCAACATCTCAACTCTCTTCTTCCCTCTTTGGGGACAGCTTGTCCCCCGCAGCCCCATGCCAGAGGTGGCATTTTGCAAAACTCAATGGGGAATAAACAAACTCCTCAGCTCCCAGGACCCTCCTGCTGGTCAGTGGCAGCCCCCTGGCCTTGCCATGTGCATGGCCATCCCTTAACCTGCTGTTCCCTCCTTCCTGCTCCAGGCTGGTATCACCATGGCCGTATTCCTGAGCCAGTGGCGGAAGGCAGCATGCCAGCGGATTGGCTAAACCCCGAGGACGATGAGCACCTTCGCAGCTGAGAGCCAGCTGGGCCCAGGACCTGGAGGAGCGGCCGAGGCATGGTGCCGTGGCTGAGGCCGGCGTGCTGAGCTGTGCTGGAGCCCCGGGGCCAGCAGCAGATGCTCTCTGCTCGGCACGTGGAGCTGCCGGAGGCCCTTGCCGCGGCTGGACCACGCGGATGGAAAGCTGCAGCCCGGCAGGTAGGAGCCCAGCACAGCAGCTCATGGTAGGGCTCTGTGTGCCCCCCGGCACAGTGATGTAAAGCTCTGGATCCCACAGGGAGCCTCACTGGCCAGCTGACGCCATCCTGCACCCTATGCCCGAGCCCTATGCTGGAGCGGGCGCCCTTCCTGACTCAGCCGCCCGCCGACCATGAAGTGCTCATTGCGCTTCTGCTTCCTCTCGACTGCCTTCCTGCTCGTCTTCGTCATGTCCCTCCTCTTCACCTACTCCCACCACAGCATCGCCTACCTGGACCCCGGCGGGCTGGGTGGCATCCACCGGGTGAAGCTGGTGCCCGGCTATGCCGGCATGCAGCGGCTCAGCAAGGGGGGGCCGTACCCCCGGGGCTGCGCCTGCCGCCGCTGCCCGGCCGAGGAGGCCGGGGCTACTGACTGGTTTGATGGGCGCTATGACGGCACTGTCTCCCCGGTTTGGACCAAGGAGAACATGGACCTGCCGCCCGACGTCCAGAGGTGGTGGATGGTGAGCGAGGGGATGGGCCACCCCCATGAGGCCCCCATGAGTACCATGATGCGCCCCGGCACGGGGGGCACAGCTTTGTCTGCCACCGGCAAGGAGGGGGCTGCTGGCTCATGCCCCCCCTCCTTTTCCCCCCACAGATGCTGCAGCCCCAGTTCAAGTCCCACAACACCCACGAGGTCCTGAGCAAGCTCTTCCAGATCGTGCCGGGCGAGGATCCCTACCGCTCCCGTGACCCGCACCACTGCCGCCGCTGCGCCGTGGTCGGCAACTCGGGCAACCTGCGCGGCTCCGGTTACGGGCCGGAGATTGATGGGCACGACTTCATCATGAGGTGAGGTCAGGGGACCACTACTGGGGGCACTGCCCACCCGCCCAGCCCCACAGGCAGCGCAGAGGCATGGGGTGATGCTGGCAGCACCAGTGGGTGCTGGGCTCCTGCTGGGCACCATGGCAGTCTCTGTGCCATATGCCACAGCCCAGCTCCAGTTTCTTGGTCAAGGAGCCCATCATGGGTCCCAGCAGGTGCTGGGATGGGTGGGAGTGGGTCCTGCCCTGCTGCCACCCTGGACTGGCCTGGGAGGGATCCTCAGCTCCTCCCAGCACCCTGAGCACCAGCACTCAGCTCCTCAGCAGTGTTCAGCAGCTGGCAGGGGACACCCATGTTACTTGCAAGGGAGACAGGGTGTCTGGGAGGGGTGTGCCACCTTCCCCACTCTCTCCCCAGGATGAACCAGGCTCCCACAGTGGGTTTTGAGGGTGACGTGGGTGGTCGGACCACGCACCACTTCATGTACCCAGAGAGTGCCAAGAACCTGCCCGCCAATGTCAGCTTTGTGTTGGTGCCCTTCAAAACCCTGGACCTGCTCTGGATCGCCAGTGCCCTCTCCACTGGCCAGATCAGGTTGTAAGTACCCGGTGGGCACCGGCAGCACCAGGCTGGCTGCTCGCCTACTGCAGGGGCAGCCCCCCTGCAGCAGTGCGGGTTCATTAGTTCCTCCCTCCCAGAGCATCCCCTGGCGCCAGTCCCTTGGCAGCTCAGGCTGGGGCTGGGGGGTGTGGGACCCCTGGGAGCTCACCTGCCTCTCCGCTTTTTTCCCCAGCACGTACGCACCTGTGAAACCTTTCCTGCGAGTGGACAAAGAAAAGGTAAGGGGGGGCTCATCCCAACCACCCATTTGGCCATGGCCCCCATCACCCCATCTTCCCCTGGGGTCTCTGTGCACATCCTGGTGCTCCTTCTTGGGGTGCTGATGCCAAAGGGAGTGTGGCCAGGACTCCAGCACTAACCCCAGCCTGTGCTCCCAGGTGCAGATCTACAACCCTGCCTTCTTCAAGTACATCCATGACCGCTGGACGGAGCACCACGGGCGCTACCCCTCCACCGGCATGCTGGTGCTCTTCTTCGCCCTCCATGTCTGTGATGAGGTGGGTGATGGCTCCTCGGGTCCTCCCCTGGCTGCGGGGTCCCGGATGAGCTGCGCGGGGTGGGTTTTCTGGGATCCTGAACTTCGCAGGGTTAAGGAGGGAGGTGGCTTCTTTGCATCCAACGCAGCAGTTTTGCTTGCTCCAGTTGCCTGACACCATGGTGATGGGCACCTTGAATGGTGGAAAGACTGTGCAGAGGGACGTATGCCTTCGGCATGGTGCCAGATCCCCTGGGCAGCATGGTGAATGCTCAGCCAAGGGGTCCCGAGCCCAGTAGGGGGGTCGGGGCTGGCTCACTCCCATCCTCACTGTTGCAGGTGAACGTCTTTGGGTTCGGCGCCGACAGCCGAGGCAACTGGCACCACTACTGGGAGAACAACCGCTACGCTGGGGAGTTCAGGAAGACGGGGGTGCATGACGCCGACTTTGAGGCGCACATCATCGACATGCTGGCCAAAACCAGCAAGATCGAGGTTTACCGGGGGAACTGAGGGCTGCGCCTCCTCCGGTTCCCCTGTGCCAGCTGGGTCCAGCTGCCCGTGGGGCACAGGGCCAGGGTCTCCCCAGCGGCCTCGGGCGACGAGCGCTGGATGGGCAGTCTGCGCCACCGGCAGAGCCGCCCCCGGTGATATTTGGTGCCTCCAGCAGCCAATCAGGTTCAGAGCTAAAGGAGACTTTTTGCTTTTTTTTTAATTATAATTATTATTATAATTATTAAGAAATCCGGCTGAGAAAGGATTTGTAAACACAATCAGCGACTGACCGGGCGGCGGGGGTGTCCACCTCGCATCTCTTTACAGTCAAACCAAATGCTGCTCTTTTTAAAACAAGACAAACCCCCCCCGCCCTGAAGCTGGGTGACTTTGGGGAGTGCCCAAGCGTCATGTCCAGGCCGAGGGAGACGTGGCGGCCAAGCAGCCTTGCCAGTGGAACCCAGCTGCTTCTTTCTTCATTTTATTTTTTTTACCCACCTGGGGCAGCCGCTGCCATCGTTTCCCAGGGAAGGCTCCCAGCATACAGGCAGGTCCCAGCGTGGTCGCAAGTGCGGGGAGCCAGCAGCCTCCATCCGACCTTCACCAACGCTCTGCTGCAGGCTGCCGGCACAGCCGGGCTGGGGGATGGAGAGGAACCCCAGCTGTGGGGCCAGGCACCCCTGCTCCTCTCCCTGAGGATTGAGGAAAGGTAGGACAGATCACGGGGTCAACTGTGCAAAAGGCAGCTAAGAAACCTGCAGAAGCAGCAGCCCAGTCCCTCTGTCCAGGCTCTCTCGCTGGATACTCGAGGGATGCAGGATGCAGTGGCTGAGGGATGCAGCAGCAGGTCTGGCCCCGCTGGAGAGGAGGAGATGAAATTTCCCTTCACTTTCGGGCTGGGAAAAAGCAGATTAGAGATAGCTTTAGTGGGTGAATGAACCGTGCTTTTGCTTTTGTGTTGCTATAAACAGACAGCTCTGGTGAGAAGCTGAAATCCCAAAGTCTTTGCTGCGTTTGTGAGGGTGGGGCTTGGTTTACACCAGTCTGGTACAGCCGGTGCCCTCAGGGTCCCTGAGGCTTTTTGGGGTGGACAGGCTGCCCCATGGCATGGGGAGATGCAGAAGGAAACTGCCTCCCCAGAGGTGTAATTAAAACCACTTTCTTTGGGTCAATCAGGTGGGTGGTTTTTTTTATTTTTAGGAGATACTGGAAAGTTCAAGAAAAAGGCAATCATGGAAAAGGTCCCCCAGAGAGGGACCCCCACCTGCCTGCACAGCCGGTGATGGCGATGGGTGCCCGGCACAGCGGTGGCACAAGGCCCATGGTGCCGAGAGTGGGGCAGGGGCAGCGGGGCTGGAGCCAGGCCGGGGGGAGCCCTGTCCGCACCACCTGGTTGCAATAGTTATTTGAGGAACAATCACTGTAGGTTTTTTGGGCCTTGGAAGTTTTTTTAACCTTTTTGTACCTGGCTTTCTGTAGCAGCCTCTTACCTGTTTCTCTGCTTCAGTTTGGTTTTGTGTTTTCTTTTTTTTTTGAGGTTTCTCTCTGCAATCGTGAAACACAAGGGTTTGGGTCACCTGGAGCAGGCACTGAGCATCCCTTGGGCTGGGGAAATTAATCTTTTCTGTCCACAGGGCTTTAAACTGCTGAGTTTCGTGGTGGGTGTTGGTAGAAGCAGTGCTGCCCACAACCTGCGACTGCCACAGCCAGCTCCGAGCCCCATTCCAAACCCTGGGATGTGGGGGCAGGTTGCAGCGAGCCCCAGCCTCCACCTCCCTGGGTTGCTTTTTTTTTTAGGGGAAGAAAAATAAAAAACACAAAATCATGAGCAACAATGAGTGCCTTGACCATCTCCTGTCGGCTATGTTGGGCTGTGCCCACTCCCGTGCCGGCGGTAGGAGCTTGGCTGATTTATCTGGCAGTCCTGGCAGTCACACCTGCTCCCGCCTTGTGCCCGGCTCGAAATTAGCTGGGAAGCGCTGCTGGGGGAGGCAGGGTCACACCATCTAGGCCACCATGCTGGTGGCTGGAGAGGCCAAATCCAGCATGACGAGGCTGGACCAGCTCCTGTGATGGCTGAGCAGGGCCTGGCCGGACAATCACAGGGCGAGTGGAGGCGCTGGGTACAAACCCAGGTACCAAACCCGCCAGCAACACCGCTGACACCTGGCAAAGGGCACGCTCACGGCTCCTTGCTGCCCTGACAGTATTTTTTTTTGGCTAACTTCCTTCCTCTACCCTCCCCCTTTTTTTTTAATTATTATTATTATTATTTTTTATTTAAGCTGTCCCGCTAGGACTCACAACCACTTCCGCTTCTCTAGCAGAGGGGCCGCTGGCTGCAGGCAGGAGGGGGATGCTGCACAACCGGCGGGGAGGGGGCCGCGGGCGCATCGCCGACGAGCACCACTGTACTGTACATAGAGGAGATGTAGGCAGAGGCTACGGGCAGAGGGGCAGGCAGGGAGGAGGTGCCCACGCTGACTGGGGTAGTCTTCATCACGTGGTGCCTACTGAGCACCCATCGCCTCCCACCCTGCAGGGAGAGGGAGTGCAGTGCTCTGACCTAGGGCTTGGAGCAGGCAGGTGGCTTCGCCTGTAGCCTCTGTGTACATGAGTACTCTTGCACACAACTGTCTTAAAACAACTTTTTTTTTTTTAAGTCAATAAAAACCATGCATCGGAACTGCTCTTTGTTTTCCTTCCAGTAGTCCTGCCTGCTACATCTTCACCTGCACCCAAGACTGGGTGTCAGGGGGGTCAGGGGAGAAGGGAAAGGGTGCAGGAGGGTTGCTGGGGTCGGGAGGATGCAATGGGATGGGATGGGATGCTCTCCTCCTCTCTTTCTGCTCTCCTCCCCTCTTCCTCTTCCTCTTCCTCTTCCTCTTCCTCTTCCTCTTCCTCTTCCTCTTCCTCTTCCTCTTCCTCTTCCTCTTCTCCTCTTGTCTCCATCCTCTCCCCTCTCTTTTCCTCTGCTCTTGGGCTGCAGCTGAGCCGGACACCAGCCACCAGCTCTAATTAACATCCATCCACTGGAGCAGGAGCCAAGCCCAGTCCCACACCAGCCAGGGTGCCCAGCAGCAGAGCCCCCCCACAAACCCCCCAGCCAGAGCCCATGGTTAGGTGATGGCACTGCTCACCCAGCACGCATGTCCCCATCTGCCACAGCTCTCCTGACCATCCCTGGCGACTCAAAAAAGAGGCTCTGGTCCCACACAGCCCTTAACCCTGAGCCCCCGTGTGGGTGCAGGGAAGGACATAGACAAACTCTCGAAGGATGTAATTTTGAAAGCAGGGGACGGCACAGGCAGGGGAAGTGACTCTCCCCGGGTGACCCAGCAGGGCCAGGGCCTGCTCCAGCTCCCAGCACCAAAGGTTGGACCCTGCAACAGGCCCTGCAGGATCCACCTCATGACCAGGGGGTTTGGATCCTGAAAGACACACAAGGCTCTTCTGTAACAAATTGCCAAATACAGGGGTAGTTAAAATGCCTCTTTATTAATATACAAACCTAGCAACATTTAAGTCAACCAAAATATTAAACGAAATAAAGCATGATATAAATACAGCATACATAACAACATGGCCTCAGTGGAGAACAGCAAACTCACCCCGGCTTGTGCGCTTGGGAACAACTGACCACGTCCGCCACCATGGGGTCTAGCAATCAGAGCAGCTTTGTCCCTCCTAAAACCCTCTGAATCCAAAACCAGCAGAGGTGAGACCACCGCTCCTCTCAAATGCAGACCACCCAGTGCAAGGCTTTAGTTTAACATTTCTACAACCCCAGAGCTCAAAGGGATTAGAAAAGCATCACCACCACGCTGCTAGAAATGATCTGTTGGCATCTGCTTGCCATGACCCCACGAGAGGAGAGGGAGATGGCTATAGTGGACGGGGAACCACACCACTGAAGTTGCTCTGTACTCTGTCCCACATCAGCTACATCCATTGCAAAACGTTCACAAGCATAAGGCACTAGAAAAATGTTTTCACAGGTTCAAACTTCAGTTGTTCTTAAAAGTTTCAGCAGTAGCACACTTCATAAGTCCTCCCAGCCCTTTAAAATCTGGTCTCAAGAGATTGATAAAAAACACAAAGGGCTTTGGAGAAGCAAACTGGTGCACCTGATAACCAGAAGCAATGGTGGAGATGGGATGTACTGGTGCAGTTCACAAGACAGAAGTCTCTGCTGGGTAGACCTGCACTGGGTACCTGCCCAAGAAGCAGGGAGCCCTCCTCCCACACAGCTTAGGTCATTTGTAAAACCGGCGGTGACAGGGAGCCGTCACGTGCACACAGCTAGGAACAGAGCAGAGAGTGACCAAAAGAACGCACATTGTCTCAGGAGCAGCAGCAAGGAATTGATCTGGGCCAAAAAGGGTCCTCCGCAACTCTTCCCAAAGATGTGAGAAACATTAATCATCACCCAGCTGCCGGGCAGGCGGTGTAGGAACAGCTGCACTACCAGTGCATGTGTGCTCCTTTCCCCCAAGCATGGCTTGGGTTGCTTCCCTGGCAGAGCATGTATGAGCAGGGACGTGTCCTGCCACAAGGCTGACCGTGAGATGCAGGAGAACCCATCAAGGACTTCAGGGGCATTACTCTGCCTCTGGTTATGCTGGAAGAAGGGTGTCAGTGAAACCTGTTCCACTACAGGAAAAGCAGAGAAAGGTGTCTGTACTGTGGAAGCAATCTCAGCGGTGCACAGTGAAAGGCACTGTACAGAGTGGATCACGCCCCAGCTGGGACGGCTGACGGCTCCCAACTATCTGCTCTGCTTGTAGCAGGTGTCAAGCATCCATGCAGGTAGATCAGCTGTTACCAGCATTGACAAATCAATAAATACTACTGTGAACAGCTTTCCCTGGTGCTGCTTTCACTATAATTTACCACTCCTCTTCATGGAGATACCTTATTCTGAACAAGCACTATCTCTGAATAAAGTAAATCAGCATAGCATGTTGTACCTGCAAAGCAGAGCTTTGTTTTGTGCTGTAACTCAAAAGCCAGCCTGATATCAGGAATCCAGCAGAGCTTTGAGACAGATGGGAGACAAGAAGTCTCACAGCCATCTCAGCAGCCATTACTGGCAGCAGCAGATCCCCTCCGTTCCCACTCCTCCTGACTCCTGCCTGCAAATGTCAGCTGGTACAGCAGGGAAGTGCTCAAGCAGAGAATTTTGTCTCCTTTAATGCAACGGGACACTCATGGAGTACTCTACACAAGCCCAGGCTTCTTTCTTTAAAGAAAGAAGAAAACCATTATAGCATGAGCAATATAGTGAATAAATCCATTTTGGGGTGGGGGGGGAGAAAGGTGTCAGCACAGACTCGGGGCCTCTCAGCATAGTTTAGTTCAATACAAATTCCAGCCTCAGACCAGCAGCATACTGCAACAGCAGCTCCCACCATCCTCAGTGGAAAAATATCTGCCGACGTTTGTGTCTGCTTTGTACACTCAGCACACAGCTTTCCAGGAAGAAAATGAAATGGCAGGCACAACCAGTGCCCAAATACCTCACCTAAAGCTTTAAGGCATTCACAAATATTTAAAGTTTCTGTTTTCCTCCCTCAAATGCAAAAACTGCTCTTGCTGAGTGCTACAAGCACACTACAATCATAATGCTTAAGGAAAGTTTAAAGTGCAAAGAAATTTTTCAAAGAGACAGCTTGAAGTCATGTGATGACAACCCCTCCTTCCCTAAGTCCTGTTCCCTGACTGCTTTTTCTTAAACAAAAATCCAAATAGTAACTTTAGAAAAAGTTCATAACAGAAAAGCATCCTGAAATGGGCAGAAATTAACCTGACCAAGTATTATAATAAAATCATTTGGGAAGAGAGATTGGAAGGTTGTGAATGTTTTGCTGGACATTAGCATCAGCTAGGTGTTCTGTTTTAAATAAGAACGACTTTGTCCTTGCAAGTAATGTCCCTCCTCTGTCAAACATGGAAACTACCTTGGTTTTATACATTTATTCCCAAAATGTGACCATTTTGGTTGAAGCGTGCTGCAAGGGCAAGGTTAGTGGTCAGGGCTGCACCTTTACAGTTAGACAGCACTTACAAGACCATGCTGAGGGTTTCAAGCAAATGAGTAAGCACAGTCCCCCCCTCCCCCGTGCAGCACAGTTCCCTTCATCGCAACAAGAAATGAGAGAGGGAAATGTATATTGGAAAAGGAGTGCCACCATTGCTCTCACTTCCTCCATAACGCTGTCCTAATTCTGCCCAGAGCCATTGCTATCACTCAGTGCTTGTCCAGCACTAAGGCTGAGCTGGGAATCAGGCCTTATCATCTCCCCAAGGCTGGGCTTAAGTGGTTGAGTAATAGGCCAAGGATCAAACCTCAAACACGCTTCTTCCACCTCAGCTTGGCCACTCCACCATCCCCTTGCCTGTTTTTATTTTACCACACCTCACTCTCTGACAGGCAAAAGGAACTAATTCCTACATTGAGGGAGGAAAGAGAGGGTTAAACGACAGAATATACAGTGGACAAAATCCCATCTGGAAGTTCAGATGTTGGTATCTGCACCATCTGAAAGCTGAAGAGCTTAAACCAATGAAGAGACACAGATCTAGAGCCAACCTGGCTCTGACTATGAAGCACCCGGTAGAATGAAGAGAAGAACCCTTGTGCACAAGAAGTCCTACAGCAGCACAGGCTGGAGTTTGGAGGCGTTGCAGGAACAGCAACATGATCAGTGGCAGCTCAAATGGAACAGTAGAAAGGAGGAATCCAAGCTCACACCGAGACATGGAGATGTAGAGGAAGTTTCACACAGCCTCCCCTCCCTGCCACAAAATAGTAAGAAGAAACTGTCCAACAAGGCACATCAAATCTGGACACTGGAGTCAGCACAGAGAAAACAAGAAGAAACTAAGGCTGGCAAAAACAGATGGAAAAAATCACTGTTAATGCACCCTCCTGAAACAGAAATCATCATTCTTAGGTAGTCTGATTTTATCCTTAGATTGTTAAATATGAACAATAAAGTCCCTCTAATATCATCTTTACTCAAGCCTTTCAGCATTCACTGAAGGACTAACAGAATTTAGAAGAGGATGCAACAAGGGTAAGACAACACAAATACCTCTGGAGAAATCTTTCAATGGAAGAGGCTACCCAGTAAGTGCTACCTCTTCCAGAAGTTCCCCCCACTACTCTACAGATGACACTTGGGCAAGCAAGCCCTTCCCAGCATACAGGAATGTTGTACACGTAGATGGATTCACTGCCACCCCATCAGCAAACCCACTCAGATGTTTGTTGCTTTCTGGGGTAAGAAAAAACAAGCCTACATGTGCCAAGCACATGCCACCCACCCACTGTGGCCTATCTCCCCACGGGTCACTCTTTCCTCAACACTTGTCACTGATGGGTTTTATCCTAAAATAGGTTATGCTCAACGTATCGTATTTCAGCCAAAAAGATAAATTATTTCCTCATACTAAACTCCAGTTAGCTTCCCTTCAAGTGTTTCTCTTGCAAAATTGCCTACATGAATAAAAATCTACAGGGCTGTTCCCATTCTGGACAACAAGACTCAGAGAACTGCTGACACCCCTGCAGGAGGTGCCTGGGGCAGACCTGCTAATGGCTAAGGCCATTATCCCTTCCCCTGCAGAGGAGGGGGATGCTATTGCAGTATTTCCCACCCAAGGTTCATAGTCTTACCATACAGAATGGCAACAAACTGTCTTTCTCAGAAGAAAGCATTTTAAGGCAGTTTTAAGGATGAGAATCATGTATAATTTTACAGTCCACATTATTTAGCATCTTAGATGCTAAGACTGTGTCATAGCAGCTTTCAAGATCCGATTTCTAATTATCTAATTTGAAGGCTTAAATTCTTTAACAGATTTTGTTCTTCTTTTTTTAGACACTCTACTTTTAGTCATCAGATAAAGGGATTAGTCTTACATCACCCTTTAATACCTCTGGATGAAAACATGACACTAGAAGGACCTTCCTCCATCTCAGTATCGAGCACTATCTTAAAACACACTATCTAATTGTCCCCTTGATGGGTAATCAAGCTGGTGAAGGCAAACTATTCTTTAACATTATAAGGTTAAAAATAGCTGCCAAAAATTAAAGCTTGAACAGCAGCAGAAGACTATAGGTTGGGATACAAAATAAGAATCAGAATTCATAGCAGGGAAAGCCAGAGTAGGCGTTAATGAGCTGCAAGACTGACAATTATGAAACCACCTATTTCTAAGTCTCAAACAGCAAACACATTACAGAAAGTGTTGCTGTATCTATAGGCATGATGGAAAATTATTTTCATTGTCTATTTTTGCTATTGAAAAGTCAATAAATCTAGACATGAAATAAACCTAAGCAGACATAATGACAAAAAAAGCTCATAAAACACAATTTCGTTGTCAGAACTGCTGTGGGAAAAGACACCCATATCAGTCTGAGGAACTAACAGGCACCTATAAATTAGGGAAAAGAAAAAACAATCACAAGGAGGAATATAATCTAGCTGCAACTTAAATGATACTTTGTGTTCTCCCAGACAAGTATCATGTCTCACCAGCAACAACAAATGGTCAATAAACTCTAATAAGAAGGGCTGCTCTAAGAAACATTCTAAGTATCACGTATAAAACTCTCTGTTTGGTTGAACACCTGCTTCCCTAGATAAGGAAGGGACAGCAATGTCCTATAAAACCAATGGAGAGACGAGAGGATGGACAAGTATTTCTAAGTGACCTGATGCACTGTTCCAAGGAGGCAGGCTGGTAAAGCAGAGGTGCTCCTCAGTACCCCCATCCAGCACGGGAACAGTGGGACTGCAGTGCCTCTCTATGCAAGAAGCGAATGGATTTTAAACTGCTATTAGATGCTTTATGAACCTTTCATTGAGGCAATTAATCCTGACACACCAGACAAAATTTTAATTCAGAGAGCAGTAATAGGGGAACTTGGAATAAATTACAATCTCCGCCTTCAAGAGTCATGCACGCTAATCTCAGCTGTGAGATCCCAAAAAGCCATGGTCACTACATTTCAGAGACTGGAGAATTTTTGCATGTCAATTTGAATGTAGGCTTGAAATCCTTGAAGAGATCACACACTACAAATTCACCATTCACAAAGGAGAGCATACTCAAAGAAGCAGCATATATGTTCAACCTACTACATCACACGCTCAAATCCTTAATCCTCTTACACCCTTTCCTGACTCTCACTCCAAGGTTTCAACAGCTTCTGTATCACTCTGGATGGGGGAGCTTGCTCTGCCAACCTGTTTTAAGGTGTGAAGGTTTTAGACTTTCACCTTTCCTGCCTTAGGGACATCCAACTCCTTTTGCATGCTGAGAACAACTGAACCATGAACTTGCAGACCATGGACTCAATGTAAGGCATGACCTGAAGCAACTAACGCAGCAGAAAGCAAACTAAAAACAAGAACCAGGCAAGGTTTTGAGTTCATATTTATACTACTGACGCTCACCATTTAACTGGAAAAGAAAGTGCCCAAAAAAAGTTCTAGATCATAGGGAAAGTGTTCATCGTGGCTGACAGGGCAGACATCAGTGCAAGGGTGTGTTTGAACTCCAGACAGAAAGATGCTGGAGCAGAAAGACAATGATGAGTCTGTGGGTGTCAGAGTCAGGGAAAACATTTAACAGGTATTTTTCAAGTAAATGAAGACAATCTTTGCTTCTGATTGTGCTCACAATGGGAAGAAAAAGAAGATGTAAACATGTGCAGTACAATTCAGCATCCCCCCACTTCTTTACCATTTACCATCAGTATTAGAATCAGCACGTTCTGACACATGAAGAAGGGGTGAATCCCAGCTGCACTGTCTGAAGCTTGTGTATGAGGAGCATGATGTAAAGTGCTCTGCTGAAATAAAGTGATGTATAATTCCACTGCCACACTCCCTTCACTCCCTCTATTCAATCCCTTCAGCTGAGGTACTACTGAGAGAGAAGCAAGAAGTGCAACAGATTTGAGGAGAAAAACAAAAGACAACTTCTTGAGTTCAGCAGGAGCTGCTGAGATGCCTTCTCACCACCAGAAGAAAACCCAGTATTTTTTCAGCACTACTGCCAGCACCACTGGTGAGAAAAATACTGCATCTTTTCCTCTAATTTCAAAATAACCACAGGCAGCTAAAAACAGAAGGTGTTGTCCCCTCCTGCTGCTCAAGTTCCCCAAACCAACAAAAGTTTTACATGAACCTTGCCACATGAGCTTGACCAAGTCACAGAAACAAAGGAAAGTGAAAGAAAATCCCTAAAGAGATTGTACAGCTTAAACAGAAGCAGCATTTCAACACTGCTAAGAACATGAAACACTAACATCTGTCCTTGTTAGAAATCAGTGGTTTTGCTAATAAAAACCCAAAAATCTCATACCTTTATAGAAGTGAAACACACATGTTGATCTTGTTATATTTATAGAAGGCCATTTAGTTTCAGTGACCCCACGCAAAAAATCCAATCCCAATAACAACAGAAAACTTACCAGCACTACTGTCACCTCAATGATCGGATGATTAAATCTACTTGACTCCCTGTTAGGGAAAAAAAAAAAAGGTGGACGAAGGGGGGCAGAGACAGGCTGGACTATACCAAAACCTGTCTCTTGGCTGCTGCTCACACAACACTACGTCTCATGCCAGTGAGGTAGCTGATCGTCCTATTGCTGTGTGCATCGACGCACCGACCCCTCGACAACGTGGTAGGCGGAGAGCAGGGTGAAGTCACAGCGTTAACTGAACGACAGGCAGAAAATGCCTGTTGTCCTGTGCTTTATGCTGGAGAGGAGAGAGGGAGGGTGCAGTCCTCAGGGGTTTACCCCAACCCTTCCCTAGGCTAGGGCCTCTGCTGGGGTTCACTCCTGTACAGGCTTCCCGTGGACTCCTGGACGCATGCTCAGCACTGTGCCTCATCCACTGGGCATGGGGGAGCCTGGCAAGCAAAGGAGGCAGACAAACAGGATCTGGAAAGCTTGAAAATGACAGTTTTAAAATATACAAAATGTAACACACTGGAAAAAAGTTTAAAAGTTGCAAGACAAAAAAAAAAAAAAAAAAAAAAAAAAATAAAAAAAAAAAAAAAAGAAATCTATGGGGTGAGTAGAAAGAACTGGAAGATGGTAGGAGAAGACTCCAGCTTGGGAAGAGGAGTGGGTCAGATCTAGTCAGCACTACTCCCTCTGGTAGCCACTCAGTTCCACCTCATCCTTGCGGCGACGGTGCGTGAAGAGGGAACTCAAGGGGTAGAGCTTGGCTTTGGCCTGGAAGCGCTGCCCAGCGATGTCGATCTCATACTCGCCCTGGTTGATGAAGTCAGTTGTCACAACCAGCTCTTCTCCCGTCTTCTCATCAAAGTGCTGCACGAAGCCGAGGCAGACATGGCGCTCCAGAGTGTAGCTGTAGGCGCTGCTGGTGGTCTTGCCCACGTAGCGGCCGTTGCGGAAAATGGGCTCCCCCCACCATGGCCAGAGATCTGCATCTGTGTCATGGTCCTCGAGAATGAACATGGTGAAGCGCTTGTACACACCATTCTGCTTCTGTTCCAACAGCGCTTCCTGGCCCACAAACTGCATTCCCTGGGGAGAAAAGGAAGTGTCAGCTGATGGAAGGAACAGGACTTGCGGCAGCTGCTGAGTTTTAGCAGGCAATCTTCCTGACACAAGGTGAGTTTGCACTTGAAATCCATGCACTACCAAGTCAGGCTGCTTCTATAGGCAAGAAACTCAGCTCAGACAGAAGCTTTCCTGTCATATTTGTTGTTCCAGATGTCAAAAATACTTGTGAAGTGGGCCTTTAAAAAATTCATTCTAATTTTCACTGCAGTGAAAACATGTCACAATTCTACTTTTTGCCATTTTTCTGGTTCCAGAAGTCTCTCATGTTTTATAAACCAGAGGGAAACATATAAAACATATATATGTTTTATAAATACATGTTTTATATTAAAAAATTATAGATGTTAACATATAAAATTGGTGTCCCTAACCACTACATTCCCTTCTCTGAATGATTTGATACAAGCATTTCTTTTAGCTCATGCAAAGATGCGAGAAAGAAGGTAACAAGCAAGTGAAAGAGATGGCACCTGCCACCACAACATGCAGGATACACCTCTACACGGTTCTCATAAAAATAGAGAACTCCCATTGTAATAAAAACAGAGAACACCCGTTCATGGCACCTATCCTCATATTTAACTTCATTAAATGCCACTTGGTGCACAGGCTGGATTTTGCTTCATCAGACTGGGAAAACAGCTGGGAGAAACACAAACTCTGAGCATCTGTGAGGTACACAGCACCCTCACTATGCTGAGTATTGCACACATGAGCAACTCTGCATGCTACACAAATCACTGGGAATGCTGCCCAGGAGGGAGGAAGACAAATATTTTTGCTATTTCTAGTACCTTTATGAAGTACAAGAATATAGGTTATAGTTCTGCACTGCACACAGCTCCATCAGCCCTCCCATGTCCCTTGGCTTTTCGTTCAGTACTGCTCTCCCAGCCACCCCTGCTGCAGGAGGTGATTTCAGTTTTCCACCATACCTTTTCCAGTTTGACCTGGAACTCGCGTCCACACTCCATAGGAGTGGTAAAAGCATCCAGATCCTGGCCCCAGAATGCAAAGAACTTCTCAATGCGCAGACTGCGAAGCGCGTAATAACCGGCATTCCGAATCCCATACTTCTGTCCCATGTTCATCACCTCGTTGTACACATGAAGGGCGTACTGCAAAGCAGAGGTGAAACACAGAGCTGCAGATGAGAGAGCAACAGCAGCTGACCGTGCCCTGCCACTGGAGCACAAGAGTTGTGCCTGACTGGAATGCAATACAAAGCAGGGAAACTGCTCCCGGTGCCTGCAGGCAGCTTTCTCATGGTACAAACCAGACATTTCAGCTCGGAAAGTGTTTCTGATTATGCATGCAAGCAACTGTTTTAATTAGCTAAGGCTACAGTGTACTCTTACCTCTATGGGGATATAAAGCATGAATCCAGGTTCTCCAGTGTGAGTGATACTCATCACACGAATTCCATTAGCATAGCCCACGCTCATCTCCTGCAGAATCAGAGGGGGTGAAATCATCCAAACTGGAACACAGCACAGAGATCCAGAAGGACCACAATGCGTAATGCAAACTACACTGGCCAGCCCTCTCTTCCCTTTCCTTCCTGCAGTTCACCACCAGCACATACTTACAGAGAATTTAAATTAAAAATTCAACTAGTGATCTCACATTATCCAGACTTCTTAATCACTTTGTGACACTTGGCAATAAGCCTCGGAACTAGGTCAGGACACAGACTTGTATTCTGGACACAAGACAGAAGTTGAAGCGCAGTTATCTACTTGGCCTTTTAACGTGACAGAGACAATGACTCCCAAGTCACTAATCCCACCTGCCCCTTGGACAGCTTCATAACCGATTATATGAAGTATACCAAGATATCAAATGGCACCAAGCCTACAGTGAGTGGAATATTGAAAACAAATGCATACTCACCTATATATTTAGCAAGCAGAACCCAAACAGAAGTAGTTAAAAGTGAGCCTAGTGGACTCATTACTAACCGAGCTCAGTAACTGCAGTAAACCTCTATGTAAATCTAAATCCCCCTCTAACATAATTCTTCCCCTCCTTTCACACATGCCTTCAAAAACCTAGCAGGGTGAGGAGGAAGGAAGCACAGTCACTCACCTTGCAAAAGAGAGAGGGAAAGTGCTCTGGAGTTATCGGGGCATATGACAACTCTGACAAGACATCCACAGCACGGGGGCCAATGAGATTGAGAGCTGAAGAGGGGAAGATAACAGTATTAGGATGAGACTGGAGGAGTCTTACCCAGCGTCTAACTTGCATACATGCATGCCCCAGTTTCTACAGTCTCAGTGTTTATTGAACTAACAGGTATGTTTATGAACAGAGAAAAGTCATTAAAATCCCTCTCCTGACACTCCACGGGAAAGAAAGTCTACCAGCTTTCTTGTTAGAAAGAAGTCTCTGAATTGCTGTTTTCATCCAACTGTTTGGGAAGGAGACCCAGTCACCACTTCTAGGCACTTCAAACAATTAATTGGCATGCAGCACAGGACACGTTTGTGGTTTCAGGCTGTATAAGGAGGTCTGCTTTCAGTGAATTCTTACCAGTGTACTTCCAGGTCACATCTTCCATGGTCACGTTGCTGTCATCAGGTAAGCGGTTCTTCAGCCAGGCCCAGCAATGGACTTGCTGGTCAGTAGGGGAAATCATGAAGAAGCTGGAACAGACGAAATGAAACCAAGAAACAATGAATGGACAGCCACAAGATAAGCCAGTGCATTATTTGTCTCCAAACTACTGGAGCCATTCAGCAGCTTCCAAGCTAACAGGAGACCAAAACAAGCTGGTTTGCAAAAACCACAGCTAAAGTCTCTGGATCAATGCCACCACATCTGTCAGGACAAGAAATCCCAGCCTTCAAGCATTAGCAGTAGTCTGGTGACAAGAAGTGACTACAAGTGGAACACAGGCAGTTCTACAGAAAGTTCACAGGGTATCTCAAAAGTCACAATCATTTTGCAGAAGGCTTTCACAGCTCTTCATGACCAGCGATTGTCTGCTCTGACAGTCACAAGAGTGCATGGTTCACACAGCAATTTCTTGTTTCAGCAGAAGTCTTTTCACACACAATGGCGGTTATTATTAACAGTTTCCAAAAACAGAACTCCATTTGATATGTGAAAATGAGCTACTTGTTGTGTAAGTCTCTTTCATGCAAACTGCAAGTTAAAGTACATTATTGACAGAGATAACATCTGCAGAAATGACTAGGCAAGGAGGAAAGCTACTGGTTTCACACAGAGAAGGACAATACTTTTAAGCAATACATGAATGTAGACAGAAGAGGAAGAGAAAGAAAAGCTGTTTCCAATTGAAAGAGCAGGAAAGAAGAATGCTTTCACACCAATACAATGAACCCATGCATAGAAAATGGTCCAGAGAAATAAAACCAACATTCAGCTGGGACACGTCCATGAAGAAGTTTTTAAAAATAAGAGAGAGCCCAAACTACTGAGTCTAAGGATAAGATCCTGTTACCACATCAGTTTGCATCAGAGAGTACAAAAAAGAATCATGAGACTGCAGAGCTGAGAATTAGGTACCCATACTGCAATGAAAGTTAAAATCATCAGAAAGTAGTATTTTGAGCATACAGTTCCAGTGAGGAGACTGGCCAGGAACCAATGAGGAACCATTTGGTTTGTGCTTTAAATGACGACCTAAATTAATGAACTCTAATGACTGCTGAAAACAATTTGTCTTTCAGTTGAGAAATTAAACATCTGAAGGCCCAACATTTTGTAGGAACCTATGTTCCTCTGTAGTCCCAGAAAAAGGAGTATTTTGCCCAATACTGGTAAATTCAGGAGCTCATTCTCATTTGGGTTACTGAATTAGGAACCTAAGTGAAGAATCGAGACTTCTTTTCTTCTTTACAGAGGGGGAAAAGGTTTATGATCTACAAGAAGAGATTCTTAAAGGCTCTAACACCCAAAGGGTGAGGGACAAAGATGCTGTCTGCATACCTACCTGCGTTTGCTCAGCCGTGCTATGCTACAGTCATTCTCATAACCTCCTTTCTCATTAAGCATGCCCGTATGCACAACATGCCCGACTGGCACATCCAGGTCATTTGAGAAGAGATACTGCAGACTCTCCAGGGCCTGGTCTCCTGTGGACTACATGAATTGAAAGAGAGAGCAAGTCAGACAAGCTGTCTGAGCAACACAAATCCACTGGGGCAGTTTAAGATCGCATCAATGTCCCAGCTCAAATTCTTTCAATTTGTAATGATAGTGACACTGATGTCTTGAGCGTGATACGACACAATGGTGACATAGTGCCAGAGGTCAAATTCCATTTACAGACCAAGCTGGTATTTCTATAAACTGGGCCTTTGACAGACAAAAAGCCATCTGTGCTAAACATTATGGTATAACCTGAATTTGGTCACATAGCTTGACTTCCTCTATCTAGCCTCAATAGGACACACAGAAATTTGCAAAAGCAGTCAATAATAAACTAAAGGCAACCTTTAGCAAGCTGAAGCTTTGTCAGCTCCCAAGTACTTACGCTTATTTCAAACTTGGTAAAAGATGACATGTCAATGACACAAACTGCTTCCTTACAGCATTTGACTTCGGAACCCACAATATCAAACCAGTCTGGTTTGTAAAAGGTTTTGCTCTGATCCAAATCCAGCAGATCTAATGTAAAGAAGAACCAAAGTGACAATTCATAAATTGGATGAACTAAAGATTTTACACAGACCAACAGGGATGAACTAGGCAGAGGAAAATACAATCTCACCTTTCCCAGGTGGGACAAAATACTTGACTCTCTCAAATCCATGCTTCTCCATCCACCTAGCTCCCTGTGCATCCAGACGGTCGTACAACGGTGAAGTACGCAGCTGCCTGCCAGTCTGGAAGTCCCAGCGGGGAACTTTCAGATCACACATGAGGGCTGCAATGGTCACAAAGATCCATTACTAGGCAAAGTGATTATCTAACATTTTCTTCCAGATTATCAATACTTACTAATAAGTGAACTATTAATAACGTTCCTTCAAAACAGTTCTGACCTTCTTTTTCTGTTTTTGAAAACTGACAAATCTGTTTTGATCTGTTTATAGCTATTCAGAATCAGAGTAACAATATTTACACAGAACACTTACATTTGTAGATACTTATGGTCTCATGACAATACTGTCAAGATAACAAAAACTCCTTATTTTTCATGAAGTCATGTTGACTAGCATTAATTATGCATTATTCTTCCCTGACAGCATGCTATATCAGACACTTATCATTCTGACAATACTAATGCTGGGGTAGGCAGCCCACAGCTACAAGAATCATCTAATTCAGCTTCTTAAATATTGGCAGTTCAGCTTTTTCTGATTATTGAAGCTTTTCCAAATGGCTCCTATGCTTTTTCAGCAAATACAGACTATTCCTATTTAGTAAACAAGTTACCCTAATAAATGTTTAGCATCCTCCCTGGTTATCAGGGGGGAGCAGTAACTCAAGGAATTGAATACTTCTTTATAAATGTTACGTTTCTACGTAGGTCATAAACTGCTTAAAATTGAAGGTAAGCTGAATATTTCTTAGTGAATGCTTATATTGTTTTTGTCTCATAGCTAAGGATTTAATGTTTTTATTGGCATTATCTGGTACTGGTACTCCTGAAAGCAAGGGTAGAGGGAAAAATAGATTAGAAAGGGAACATAACACTACAGAAATTGCGTACGGAACTCATCTTGTAAAAAATAGAGTGATTCTGTAGCTATCAGAATTGAGATTTGTATTGGAAAGCAACCACAGAATAATGCCAAGAGTATAAAGGGATTCTTCTGAATCTCTGCTTTTACACAAACACATGTTTTTAGTTTAGACTTAGTATCCAAATAATTATTACTGTTTTGCAACTTGTGGATCACTTCATCCTTCCATTTGAAACCTGAAAAGAAGTTGTCCACATTACCTCAATACAGATAATCAAACAATAGGAGGAAACTAATTATGTCTTTAGACAGGAGCAATGACACCTCAAATGTATTCTGCAAGGTATTTATTGCAAACTTTGACAGGAGAAAGCAGAATATGTCTATGAAGACTTCCTGAATGATGTGAGATAACTGGATCACATACTCATAAGTTGGAAGTGACAGCATTTCCACACTGTAATGACATGCAAAGAATAGCAGTGTTTGAGAGAGTGTAATATTCCCAGTTAAGACCTTGGCATTGCTTTATTAGGTTGGAGTCCTACACCAATACACACTAATTTCCCCACACCAGAGGCAAAGCACAGAAATAGGAGAGAGCATGGTACCAACAGCATTTCTTTAAGAAAAGCTAATAAGAGCACTGCTGATACAAAAAACCTCCCATCCTTTCCTTTCTCCTGGGAAGAGGCTGTATTGCCAAAAAGGAGGCCAGGAAGAAGGAAAATTGTTCTCAGAGTGATGACAGATGAGAAACGGTGCAGCAAAGAGGAAAATCCTTGACATCCTGGCCAGCACTGAATGCAGAGACCTCACTTACGCATTACTTCCATCACACGGTGACGGAGGAAAGTGCGACTGCTCTGAAGGGTACCAAAACGTTTCAAATCCAGAGGCCAGACATTTTCTGATGGATACCCATTTACCATCCACTCCGCCAGGTACCTGATGGAAGAAGTAAAGAAAATTGAGATATAAGCCAATGTCTTAAAGGAGAATCTAGCTTTGAAGTCAGAAGCAAGGCAATTTGGACATAAGGTCTGGCAGCAGGGAGAGAGAGAGAAAACTAGCGTGGTATTCCCAAAACTAGAAGAATCTGGAAGGTTTCCCTTTATAAAACCCATCCACCAGATTTCCAAATTATTAATTTCCCATGAGGATGAAACATACAGGGCAGCAGGAAGTTAAGGACACGTGGTAAATGAAGCCAGAGTCTGGACAGGTAGCCTGGCTGACACGATCAAGTCCTTGGGCTGTGCTACAGAAGGAGGTGCTGCGTACATTTAAGTTGGAGTTAGGAGGCTGACTGCTTTGTCATTTTTCAGTTCCTGGTGTAGGCTCAGCCACAAACCATCAGTGACAGCATTCATTTCAGCACGAGGTGCCAGCCATGTTATGTTTAGCTACATTTCTAGCAGTGAAGGAGGAAGGCATGCTCCAGAGCTAAAGGACAAAGGCAGCTCAGACCAAAGCAGAGCAGAAGGATCTGTTCACAGTCAGTAAACAGAAAAACAAAGGGGGTTGAGACTGATCATTAAAAGTTACATTAGCAAGCTAAGCTGCTTATCTTGAGGCTGTAGCAACAAATGGATAAATAGTGCTTTTACCTTCAGAAATTATTTTGATTCTTAGAGAACCTCTCTGCAAAGATTCTATTTTATATGACAAAGAAAAGCAATCATGAGTTGCTTCCCTGGTGAGTTAAATTATTAGACAATGGACAGAAACTAGTGGAGACAAGTGCAGACACTAACACCTGCCATGAATAATGAGCAGCTCATTAAGAAGGCTGTAGGGCAGAAGGGATGTCGGGTTGCCAAAACCAAATGGCAATCAGAGGGAGTGCCACTTTGTAAGCAACTTTGCTGCTGGGATCACACTTATACGTCTGTCAAAGTATTTGCATTAACATAGGAACTGGATTTTACTGGGAAATGATCCCATCCCTAGCTCACTGGCAGAGGACAGTCTTTAACAGTACTGGCAGCACTGGCATCACATATGTGGTGCTTCATCTACATCAGATTCTCTCTGTTTTCAGAGAAATGAGCTGTTGGGTCAACTTGAATAATCTTAAGGACTTAAAACAAATAATAAATTAAAGGGGATCATGGAGTACAGAAGAGGAGGGAATATATGCTTTCCTAAGCTTTTATCTCTTCCTGGTAGATAAAAAAATCAGACCAGTGAGCTCTAAGGAAGCTTACTTGATCCACAGCAGGCTGCTGATCACTGAGATGCCTGAGGAAAGGTATGCAGGACAGGACGAGAGTCCAACACAGATTTGGAATACACACAGGAGAACATAATCAGAACATGGCAACTGCTCTGCTCCTTCACTCAAGTTGGAAATGAAAGAGAGAAGGTGACAAATACTGACCAGAACATTCTACACAGAAGGATCACCTGAGCAGTCTCTTTTCTTGGTTAAAACCTTACTTACACACATAGGAGTGATAAACCACTTACTTGCCTGCTCCCCCACCATATGAGATACCAGCTGAGTTCATGCCAGCCAGAACAAAGTAGCCCCGCACGGTGGGCGACTCTCCCATGATGCACCGCATATCTGGTGTGAAGGACTCTGGGCAATTCACCAACTGCATGATTTGCAGAGCCTCCAGATCTGGCATCCTGCGCAGAAGGGCACTCAGAAGTGGCTCTAGGACACAAGAGAAACAAAAGTCATAGCCTTTGGTCTCGATGCATTTCAGCTACTTCAAACTGGACAGCCCGACAGAGGCATGCTGCTGTCCGACAGATGGAAACGATTTTCATGTTTCAATACAGTCACAGGATAAACCATTCACTTGCTGGAACTAAACAAAATGGATCACACAGCATACCATAAAAGCAGCCATACCAATCCAGACCAAGAGCCCAGTGTTGTTTTTAACAGTGCAAGAGTGTGTTCACTTTTGTTAGGGAAAACAATAGGAAAAGACATCAAATAGATACCTAGCGAGGAGTAAGAACAGGCAAATCTCTATGATGCTTGTCCCACACACTCTGTCAGCTTCCGCTTACCATCAGCTCAGACAATTTCCTAAAAACCTGATGCTTTCCCTATTTAGTAGGCTCCAAACTAATCTCTCTTCTTGACCACTCATCCCCAAACTCACGAAAACATCCTGCAGACGCTGACAAGGAGTTCCACATTTAATATTTATGGTATGAGGAATCAGCTTCTTTTGTTTTGAAATTCACACTCAACTAACTTTTTTTGATGCCTTCCAGTTGGCATAACAGGAGAGACAGTGAGCAGCAGATCCCCATCTATCCTGTCCATCTCATTCAAGATTTCATAGACCTCTGTTTATTTCCCTTCTGTCATCTTTTTCCCCGCCCACTCAGTCATTCCTTGCTTGGAAACAGGTTCTGAGCTTTGATCAGACTCCTGCTGCTCTTTCACCAGGCCTTCTCCAGTCACATGGTACCCTCTGGAGACAGGGTGCCTAGAACCCACCTAGTATCTAGTACGCCAAGGATTTAGTGTTGCATAATGACTGTGTTTTCTACTCCTTTCTTAATAATTCACAACTTGTCTTTTGCTTTGACTGCTGCTGAGCTGATGTCTTCACAACCCCAAGGTCAGTTCAAAGCCCACAATTTTGTATGGTGAAAATAAGACCACCCCCACACACCTGCGTCACTTCACATTTATCCTCATTGAATTTCGTTGCCACTTCATTGCCCAGTCATGCTGGAAAGGTCCCTCGGCAATTCTTCACAGTCTGATATTTGAGAATGTTAATAAAGGAACAAGCTATCTACTTTGTTTTTCTTGTCCAGAAGTTACCTCTGCATAGTACTCCAGATAAAAGCCCTCAAGATTCAGCACTAATAACACTCCTCAGCTTCACACACACAGAGTAAAATAATCAGACTTCACATTACCTAAGAAGGTACAAGCAGAAACAGTCTTTCTGACCTGCTCCCTTTCCTCTCTCATGCATGAGAATTCCTGAGTCAGAGCCTGTAGTTACAGACTTTTTCCTTATTAATAAAAAGAAGGATCAGTGTTAGATTTATTCTCATACCCAGCCCAACATTTAAGCAATTGTACAGGCTATTTTAAAATCAAAAGGTGTTCCAACGAAAAAGATCAAAGCAGTAACGTAAGAGCTCAAACCGCAGGAACTGCAACCCTAAAAAAGGATCAAATATTGGCTGAGTAAGCTCTGACTCCGCTCAACTGTTCAGTATGTTTGAACTGACAAAAGGGTACTACTGGAACATTGCATGCAGTTTCTTCTGAAACTTGAGCAATTTGTGGGTGCCTGCAAGCAGTGAGTTCTCATTTCAGCAGTACCTAGAAAACCAAAAAAGGAAGTGTGTGCAGAGCTCAGGCAACTCATTAGTGAAGCTATTCTCTTCAAGCAAGTCTGTAGGCATCTACAGATCTAAAAAACTTTAGCATATGCCAGCACAAAACTGCACCCCATCCTGGCTCCACCCCCTGGAGTTTAAACTTTTATGGTGTCAATATGGCACCTCAGAGAAACAGAAGTAAAATTAATCAGTTTAACCTGGGGAGTAGCTGGAAGAACGTACTACCACTGCAGAAAGAAATCAGTGAAAATCCACCTGTGCCTAGAGACACATACAGAGGCATGCACATTCACAAGGGATGCAAAGAGCTCTGACACAAGGGAAAACTGGATCCCTGAATAAAAGGCAAATCTGAAAATTGAGAGGGTATGCACAAACTTACCAGGCATAAAAGAGGGGGGGAAGGAATCCCTAGACCATTCTATGTTCTTTCCTACATAAAGAGCCCTCCATGTAAAAATACATATAGAATATAAAAGTAGAATCAAATAAAATGTGAAAGACAGAACATTTGGAATATAATAAACCAGCGCTGTCAATGGTGGGATGAAGTTTGGGAAGCAACAATACCAAGTTCTGTCCACAAAGCAGCCACTGCTGATGGAAATGCACTTGGCAGACACAGTTGAAGAGGGCTGCAGAAACAAAATACCACGGCTACATGGCAGGTCAACAGTGTTGATCTACAGCATCACAAGAAGAGCACAGCATGTGGCACTGACAGTCAAAAATCAAATGAAATCGAAGAACAGCACTGGAAAGTTTATGTAGTACCTTGCTGCACTGGAGGAAATTAATATATGCTCAGGGTGTATTTTTAAACACTACGCAGGTATTGATGTAGTCCTTAGTAAAGGGGTTTTATGCAAATTACTGACAAACGAAGAGATGAATGAATTTGAGAGAATATTCATCTTTCCCACACCTTTCAGGTAAAGGCAGACACACACTAGCTGGTTGACAGCCTTCTGCTGAAGCCACGTGTTTCATTGCTGTGGGAATCTTTCCTCCCTAACATACCAAAATGATCCCAGTCTTCTTGAAGGTTCTGAATCTCCAGCTGGTTCCGTCCCTCTGTGAAGAGAGGTTTGGGGTTTTTCTCAAAGCCTCCTGAGAGGATGCCACCTTGCCAGTTGCGTATGTAGATCCTGCCATCTGGGTCTACAATAGCTGCAGAGGAAAGAAAAGAGGTGGGAAGGGAATTGAGAGAAGGGATGGCTGTTGTTGCACTAACACCAGCGATAGGGACTGGTGACAGGCTGGGTCAAGCTAGTCACCTCCTGACAGAGAAGGGACAGTCTCAGTCCCCCATCCCCACACTTCCACACCATCCTGGTTCTCACGTGACACATTGGTGAGCCAGTGTTAACTCCCACCACAACTATGCATGTTAACTTTTGGGCAGCACAGTAAACTGAATTGAACTTGAAGAGCACCCAAGCCAGCAGACAGTGTTACCAGGCGTGGGAGAACACAAAAGGGAGGTAGATCCCTTGTGGCACTGCTGAGCTATTATACTGGCTTAGTTCCACTGGAACTGCACCCAAGACCAGACCTTCCGCCAAGAGATGTCCTGTTTTCCCCTCCCCACTTCTCTTCCTACATTAAGGACAGTTAATTTTAATGGGGATGTGTCACTGATCCAGTTTGCTACAGGCCACCAGCACAAAGGTGGGCAGCACTGGGGTGAAGACAAGCAGTCAGGCCTGATTGCTTCTTCCAGTAGCAGAGTCAACTTGAAGCATCTATGATACTCCACTGACATGTTCCATAGCAATTTTTTCCATGTACAGAAATGCTGTGAATATATATGTGTGCGTGAAAAAAAAATAAAATTAAATTACCCAGTCAAGTGGAAATTGAGCATTCAGGGACTGAATTCCCTGGAGAGTCTATACATTACTCACTAGAAGCAGAAACTCTTGCTAAGAGTTAAAAAAATAAGCAAAGCTCTCAACTTCCCAACCACAGTTTTCAAACACAAGGGCTTTTCTTTAAGAGATCCAAAAGCCAGAACATGGGGGAGGAGCAATTACCTCAAGTGTTTGGTTGCCCCTACAGCTCATAGACATGTAAATGCCATTGTAAAGCCTTAGCTTCAGTTGGAGGAAAGGAATAGATGGGCCATTTGGGGACAGCAGCCTGCAAGGAAAACACAGTGCCAAGGCTAGCACCCTCTCCAGCCCACAAATGTAACACTCTAGAGTCTCAGACACACCTATTAGTCAAGCTAGAGTCAAGGTCATTCTTCTGCTAAGTTGACAAACTCTGAAAATCAATTTCTGCAGCAAAAGCCTTCTGAAGAGTGAGGAAAGAGATTCCTTCTACCACCAAAAGAGGATATTCAGAGCAATTCAGCTGGAATGTACTTCACAATCCCAAATGAGCTGAGAACCGAGAGCCCTAGTTGGCTTTTTTGTCATAAACTACACATTGCCTTGGAAAGGCAGATGTAGTTCACTGAGAAAAGTGAGGGAGAGCTGAAGAATCCTTACTTGGTAAGCTGCTTGGCAGAGGTTCCTTCAAAGGATGTGTCAGGAGGTAAAAGTGTTCACAGGCATGCAGTGGGATATTGACTGGTTCCTCCCCAGAGTGGCCCAACTCATAAGCCCACTGAAATAAAAAAAAAAGTGCTGGTTAGAATGCAGAAGAAGAAAACTAACTCCAATAAAAAAGGCAGGACAAAAGAACAGCTCACCTCTGTAAGATGCTTTCATAAAAGACCAAGTAAGATTTGGTTCAGTACCCTAAACCTTAAACAAGACACAGATTTTTTTTTCTCTTTTCTTAGAATCTGAATTGTTTAGGATAAAGACTGTTTTTCTGTCCTTCACAGAAGATTTACAAAAGTGGGGCCCTGATTCAAGACTAAGAAGTATCAACTTACAATACAAAAGTAAGATCTGTACACCAAAGAGAAACACTAGGCTCAGCCACTAGAAGAAGCAAAATAGTCAGGATTTAGATGCCTGTACCGCTAAGACTCCATACTAACAAGATAGCCAGCTGCTAGTTGAGAAACATCAATTATCAGATGTATTTTTACAGTAGAGAAGACATGACACTAAGGGGAGGAAGAAAAGGAATTTTTGGGGTGGGGAAGAGAGAATGGTAGACAGACTTAACTGTCTTACTAAAAGCCAAATCAAAACTCTTCCTGTCAGAAGGGTGCACCCCTGAGGCGAGAGACCATGGGCAGAGCTGTACCAACAAGCAGCAGGGTGCTCCTCAGCAGGTTATCATCCAGCCTTTGGTGTCAAACAAACAGCAAGCACTACTCTCCTCCTTCACATCCCTGCTGGTCCAAGAAGCTGAATAACATGACTTTGATCTACTCTAGTAAACCAAGCCAAAGCACAAACTGTAAAAAAAATTTAAAAAGGAAAACAAAAAAAGCCCTAAGGAAAGTGCACATGTTCTTAACCAAAGGAAAAAATGAAAGAAAAATTTTAATAATTCAACCTGGCCAGCACAGTTGACAAAGTACTGGCATTGAATCTGTCCTCTGTCGGTCTCAACTCCAGTCACACGACCCTTCTGGACTGAGACATGACTGACACTCGTCCGTTCATGAATCTGGACACCTGAAGAGGACACAAGAAAGTGACTGTACCACCAGCCTTCCTTCTATTGTGTCAGGCTGTTAATGATAAACCATTAAACTCAACCTAAACACTTATTTTCTCTTTAAGACAAAATTTCTATCTTTGACCCAGTAATTCTTAAGTGAAACCCTGTTATTTGTAAAATGTCATGCATACAATTTGTACATAATTTAAAGGCTGAGAGTGTGAAGTTACAGTACTTCTTCCCATCTGACAATGTGGGTGATAAATACACTCTAGTATTAACAACATGAAAAAAAAAAGTCTCAACTATGAATTTCTTTCCATTACAATTTCTTTATGCAAGAAAGTCTGTAGTTTCAGATGGCAAGACTGGTTCTTTTTTTAGGAAATCAGTCATTTTGTGAAAAAAATCAATTAACAGTATGCAAAAAAAAGCTGGACTAAAAGCAACTAAGAGTCGTATCTTCCTAAGTAGCTTCTTACAATCTGATGGACTTTCATCCTTAAAGAGTTTCACCTCTGTTACCATATCTAACCTTTCTCCCACTTCTAGACCACTCCGAATTTGCCAAGGCGCTGGGCAAACAGCATTTATTACCACACTTCCAAATGCATTTTCAAAGCATATGTGCCCAATGAAATATTCCACAAAGACTCAGTCACACCTTTGCATTTGTAGGTAATTAAAACACTTTTGATGTGTAATTTTGAGTCAGATCCTATGAAGAACTGTTTATGATAAAAGAGAAACATATAACCAGTAAGGACAACAAACTGGTGCCTGATCTATCACAACAGATCTGTGAAGACTCAGTATGGTAAAAAAAGATCAGTCGTTTTTTTGAGGAAAAATGTTTTAAAGAATCCGAACCTTACAGAAATAACTAAATTTTGGTCTTCGGTGCTCAGTTACAATACCAAAAGGGATGCAGAATTATTATTTTTTTTTTTTTATGGACAGAAGACAACTATCATGCAGGAGAGCACTCTATAGGTAAGAAAACCTCATACCATTCCATGAGGCAGCGGTTGCCAGAGCCAGACTCACATTGGCAGATGACACGAGCGCATCTTCTGGCACATACATGGCCCCCACAAGGTCATGGATGTTGATCAGTGGGTGGAGTTGTGCCACTTGCTTTGGGGTGATAATTTCACAAGGTATCCCCATTACACTGCCACAGAACGTAAGAAATATGCTGTCATTAGTCTTGCAGGATAGCTAGTGCAAACTTAAGATCAGTTTTATTTCCTGCTTATACGTACTTGAGCGATGAAGCAATGCGTTTCAGAGAGATTAGTCGATCCTGAGTCTGAGCCAGTGAAATAGAGCCTGTCTTCATGTACCCTATGACAATGACCAAAGTCAAGTCAGATTTGGACGGGATCTTGAATTCCTTTTAATCTCAGACCCATTGCTTTAATATAATTGCAGACCTGTCACTTCCACTAATCAGGAGCCCAGAAACCCCAGATCCCCAAATAGTTTTAAATGTTTATCACTTAGTAGTTAAAAACTGCATTAGCCAACTTTTCAAAAAAGCTATTTGATTTTGTGTTCTTTCTACTGCATTTACTTATGTTTAAAAAAACCCCTAAACTTCACATGTGATAGCTATTAGAACAGAGAGAGGTTACTGGCAAAAAAGTGATTTAACTACTCAGAAGAATAAAACCTAAACAACTAAACACAGACACTTTGTGATTCCACCATCTGCAACATATTAATACTAATCTTAATTATAGGCACATTACAGACTCTGCTGAGTTGTTGACATATACCACAAGGCCACCTTGTCAGCAGAAAACTTTCAGTGACCAAGTTCTTCCTATCAGGTACACGCCTGAGCATTTGGGAGGGAGAGAAAGAATTTTAACACAATGTTTTCTTGTTATTTCCAGGATGAGACTTAAGTAAGATACCTTGCTTTGCCTATGCTTTCGTGCTTCTGTTAACCTCCTCTTTTTGAGAAGTGAATCAGTGCAGGAAATGGGCCATTTGCTCCAGTACTGCAATATACTTTTTGGTGTCCTTGTGAAAATTCACCTATATTTGCCCAAGTTACAGACAATGTAAAAATTGTCACAGTTTCCAGGTAGTTTGCCTTTGGTTTGCCCATCTGGTATTCTTCTTCCCATTCTTCTGAATACACTGATAGCATTCCTTTGTATCTGATTCTGTCCAAATGTATTGGTTCTGAACAGGAACCACCACTCATAAGACAGTGTAAAATTACTTTCGTATTTCAGCAGCAATACTTTGATTCAGTTTTCCAAAGATCAAAGATCACACTTTCAGTACCTGTTTTTACTCCTGTCTCTTGTTCCAGCTGTTGGTAGAGCTTGTTTGAGTAGTCTGCCATCTTCAGCTCTATGGACACGTGCCTGGCTGTGCTCACGATGCCAGCACAGAAGCGAGTGGTACCAGCAGCCAACCTGGAGGAGATTGTGAAGGCCTCATCCAGCTGACAGGTGGAGAGGCGAGCACCCCCCAACAGGCTGCTCCAGCAGCTCTGCTGACAGCACAAACCAGACAGCCACTCTCCCCCAAACATCACACCGAAAACTGTAAGGTGGATAATGGAGGGATAATGCAACCTCTAGAATGCTCTTCCTTTAGCTCACTTTTGAAAACACATTGTACTCCAAAATAATTATTCTTTAACTAGTCCTAACCACTGAAATTTTTCAAAGAAAGCACTTTAAAAAAATTACCTTATGCTTAAGTCAACCTGCCAACCTAATACTTTCTTTCTCTGTTGCAGGATTTCCCCCAAATGAAAATAAATTTCAATTTGAATGTTGCATCTTTGCAGTTTACAGTAAGAACTAGTCCCTCTTACTGTGCAGCAACTTCCGTAGATACTTCTTGTTCCTTTTTACACTGCCCTTAAGCCACTGTCCATCTAACTATTTGATGAAGGGCTGCTGTAGAGAAGAAACCTATTAAAAACTACCTACAGCCTAAAGAGGGGAAGACAAGACAACTATATTTAAGCATCTCTCTTGCAACCTGCTTCCACAATATTTCCAAGTCATCTTTTCTGCTGCTAAAGCAATTCTGCTTTTTTCCACTTGCCTATGCAAGCCTTTGACAAGGCTGCTTTTGGCTTAGCATGTCCATATTCTCTCAGGAATTGAAGCAAAGAATCAGTTGAGTAAGGCATTCTTTTTGCTACATCCCTTCTCAGTGACAACTGAAACAGCTGAAGCACAGTCTCACAGTGCTGTGCTTACCATAAGACATTTCTGCTAATGCAATATTCTATTTTATCTTGAGCATGCACACAGACTGAGCTGGTACAGGTTCAGTAATGGGGTATTCATACTGCACTCTAAGCTAGTAAAGATTACAATCCCTTACAAACGAAGCCTAGCACCTAATTTCACTCGGAAGAACACTGCTCACAAGATCTCAGATGCAACTACCCAATTTCCTCTCTTTGCAGCTATGAAGAACCTGATGCTACCTGCTATCCAGTCATGCAAAGTCAAAGAATCACAGCTAATTATTCAGTTGGGAAGCTCAAAGCTAGATGGAAAAGATTCTTAGTCCAGCACCTAGTTAGGGGGACTGCTGCAATAAACATCTCTTCAAAATCTTAGCGGTGTCTCATACCTTCCAACAGGATCTACCTACTCTGTCACAGACTGCTGATCCAACTCACCGAGGAGCACACAAAGACTTGTACTCAGCCAAACTGTAATGGCTTTAGCTGTTATACAGATGGGCATGAAATCCTGCAACAGCCAAACCAGATAACCCAAGTCTTTTACCAGCTTACAGCATGCTGGTTTAGTGATGTTTGCTTATAACTTCCAAATCTCCTGCCATATCTGAGCTTTGCTAGTGGTGTAATACTTCATATATGTATCACATCCTACTTCCAGACGTGGTCAGTAGTGGCTGGATGATTTATGCAAATTTTTAGTTTTCTTAAAATGGTCCATCTTCACCAGCTGTGCTATGCTTTACATGATTAGCTGTGATTATGCCAGAGCAGATGGATACCTTCCAAAGGAACCGTGGTCTATGGAAAACCCATGCCAGGGCAGAGTTGTCCTGATGGGAACTGCAGCCTGCGGAGGACCCACACTGGAGCTCAGCACTGATCACACTCCCAACTACTCATCCCCTGTGTTTCTTGGGGCAGAGAAAGGGGGGTGAAAGAACCTGAAGTGAAGGAGTGGAGTTGAGTATGGGAAAGGTGGTTTTAATGTTTGCTGGTTTGCACATGGCATGAAATGCTGTTTTGCAACTGGCATGAAATAAAGTAATTCTTTAGTTATTTTAAAGTAATTCTCCCTAAAGGCAAGTTTGTTTTGTCCACGGCAGTAACTGGAAAGCAATCTCCATGTGTTTTATCTTGATCTGTGAGATTCCTCAACCTACTTTCTCCCTGTCTTGCTGAGGAGGGAAAGTGAGTGGCTGTACAGGAGTCTGGCCTTTAACCAAGGCTAACCGACCACGGTCACACAAGGTATACCATTCCCTTTGTGGGTCTGCCCTATGCTTGGGAAAAAGAAATAAGTGTTGTTACTAATGTTTGGTATAAGCTTATTCCATAGGTACAAATCCTGGCAAAGAGGTAGAAATAACGTATCACAGCAGATGCTGCTACACGTGAAGTCCTGTTTCTTTTGTTTTGTTACCAGAAATCCTTACCTGCCCTGCTCAAGTAAGACTATATCCTTCCAACCCATCTTGGAAAGGTGATATGCCACGGAGGTGCCCATGATTCCACCACCACAGATGACAACCTGCGCCTGTGCTGGCAAGGAAATTGGGTGAGGTTCTGCTGTACTTGAGGTACTTCGCTGGGAGCACGTCATTCTTCTCCATTTTGGGTTAGCTGCCCGCCACCGGACATCTGACAGTAATCGGAGAAACATCCTGGCAGCTTTTTGAGTTTTCTTAAAGCAACAACTAGATGTGCTCAGATGTTAACTCAGTACCAGTCCTTCTAGGAAGGAAAAGATGAGAATCATTTACCACTCATTATATACAATGTTGTCAGCGGCAAACATCATGTGGTGCATCGGGTGTAAGTGGACATGGAAAAGCTGATGAGCAAACAGACAGAAGAGCAATTATTCAGTCCTGACACAACAGTCTCGCTATTAAGATTGGATCACGTAATGGGTACAGAGTATTACACCTTTGTTTTTGATGTCAGGGTAACTTGACAATGAGAAAAGAACTGGACTAAAGCTGAAGAAGAACGGTGAGAACACTCTCACATGAATAGGCAGAATGGAGAAAGCCAGCAGGCACAGACCACGCTCTGAGGTCTTTCATAAAGGCTGAGGTTAACAGGATGCAAATAAGCTTGATTATTAACGTTGTCAGGCCTTTACCTGAATAAGGAAATGAAGTCTGCGACCAGGTTAACTAGAATGAGGAACGAGACGCGCTCTCCGGCAACACCAGCTTTACCACAGGCCGTTCCGCAGGGCCTCCGGCCGCGGTGCCGGCAGACAGCGGCTCAGCCCCGGGCCCACGGCAGGCACTTCGCCCTGTGCCTCGCTCAGCGCCTTACAGCTGCAGGTTTCTGGTTTCTCCTACCCGCAACCTGCCCAAGGCCTCAGGTCCCTGCCGAGCCGTGACG
>NW_020799113.1:18333032-18414875 GCF_003259725.1 Athene cunicularia | reverse complement strand
CCTGCGCGCTGCGTCACCCGCCCGCCGACCAATCCCCAGGCCGGCGGCAGGGGCGTGACCGGGCGATGCCACGCCCCTCTCCCCGCCCCCCGGAGGCGGGCACGACCAGCCCTAAGAAATAAACTACAACAAGTAAAAACCTGCAGACTCTTTTTATTAAATTCTCCCATTTCATCTGTACAGAAAAAAATGCACATTATTATGTTCAGAATCTCCGTAACATCTCAAAATTACACAGCATGGACATGTAAAAAAAAAAAACCAAACCAAAACAAGGACCGGCCAGGATTTATACACAGAAAGGGAAAACAATTTACAAAAAAAGTCTCATTAATGTCACATTTAAAAACAAAAAAAAGAGACTAAGTTCAAACAGCTTCTGCTGTACAACAGGAATCCTCTGGGTCTGTTTTGTACACTGTCAGGGGAGGCCTGCAGTGCCCTCACGGGCAGTGAGGGCGTCCTGGGGTACCCCCTCACCTCCCCGAAAACCCAGCTCTGAGTTCTTTGATACACTCCCCAATCCAACACAAACGTTAGTCACAGCTTCTGATCACCTCCCTTCGGCACCAGTGTCTACAGGCAAGCCATACCTTTGCCTTTTCCCCTAGTTCAGTATTTGCCAAGGCGAGAGCTACTCAAGAACTTCTACTCAGTAAATACATGGGGGCAGAGGGGTGGGATTTTTGGGGTGCAGCCGTTCACTCAAGAAGAGATCTCCTGCTTTCGGCCAGCTATGGAAGGATATTTGGGTGTTATGGAAGGAAATGTGGGTGTTGTGGAAGGAGAAAATGGGCAATCTGCCTTTGGCCAATGAGTGGCAATATGTTATCATCACTCCTCCCTGTCCTGGAGAGGCAGCCGGTAGAGTGGGTACAGCACCGAACCCCACCAGTCCAGGACAAACAGCACTACCAGCTGTATTCTTTCTCTCACGCGTGAGATTTGGGTCCCCTCTAACCACGATTCAGGTCTGGCCTCCAAGCGGGGAGACTGCACAAAGATCAGTACCTGGGAGCTGCCTTGAAGATTTTGAACCCCAAAATTAAGAATGTACTTTTATACAAACCAACACTACAGCTGTTTGAGTCCACAGAGCTATGTTTTAAATAGGGACAGAAGTGCTAGATGAAATGTTCCGGTTTCATACCACACTCATGCACTCACACACACCTCAAAACTACCTTTTTTAGAACAAAACTGATAAAGTAACAAAAAAAAAAAAGTACTACAATCTTTCAACTAAATAATAAAGTTGTGTTTTAACAGAAATCACCATCCAACTTGAACACAACTCCTCTACAATATTATGAGATTTGAGTGATCCCTCTGGCTTGTCATGTTTCTTCCCTCTGTGCCTACCTGCAGTTTCTGTACTTAAGAGACATTCACTCCTCTCCATTATTTTTCATGGAATATGCTTACTGTGGATTCTTTCAGAGCAAGATTTATTATATTTGCACAGATTTAATGTCATATTCTGAGTGAAATGTTTAACTTTTGTTACAAAATTATTTGAACTGCATTAGGACTTTTCCAGCCCCTTGCAGTGACACAGACATACGAGTAACTCAAGTCAACTTGCTGGACAGTACATGAAGTGCCAAGAATTTTGTTCCACCCAGAAGAGTTACTCCAGCAGCCTGAACAACAGAAGCAAGGCAGCAGAATCCCAAGTTGAAACTCAGCAAAAGGACTTGATTAGACCCACTAGGTAAACAATAAATAAGCTTATTAAGGTCAACAAGAATGAACACTAACGGACTAGCAGGAGTGAAGTAATGAGGTGCACATCATACACAGTCCCCTTAGCCATGTCATCTAAACACATGCCATCATCTCAGAAACATAACTTGTTAACCCTTGCAGTAGCAGGGGGGAAATGCAGGCCGCATGCCTTGCTAGGTCCCAGTCATCTAGCTCTTCCATACACCCCCAGGAGCATCAGCATCACCATTTCTAGAATAAGCTCTCTAAGAGGTTTTGTGGTGACAAGGAATCAAAAAAACCCCCTCCACCACCTCCCAAATTGCATTCTGTGGAAGGCAGCCTTCTCCACCAAGAGATCATGAAGACGAAAGGGTACCCCAGGTTCTGCCACATCAACACTCTTCTCTTGGCTGATCACAGCTATTTATAGCACTCTCGAACAGATGAGAGAACTTAAAAAGGCTTCCTCGAGTTCAAGGCAACAGCAGTGTTTCTTATAACCATTTCTTTCTTTCCTCACCAATAGCAAATGGTTACCTGCAGGCAAGATGTTGTGTTGGCAACAGCACTGGCAGGTTATTTTTGGAAGAGTACTTGTGTGGGCTTCTGTGCTTTTGAGACCTCTAGAATTTTAGGTATACAGGAAAAGGAGGAGGATGTTTCAAGACTGGGACTGATGGATTTCTAGTCATGAAGAAATCAAATTTAGTCACTAGCAGTGGCAGGAGGTTCCATTTTAAAACATGAAAATAAGGATGCTCAATGATAAAATGGCCTGGACCCTTCACCAGTGTCACACTTTTAAATAGTGGATCTGTGCCCTTACAGCGACAAAGGTCAGCTGAGAAATTTATTTAGAAATTTGCTTCAGAGGGCCTCCAGACACATGCCTGTAACATCACCCCAGAGCACTCGCACTGAAACCAAATTCTCAGGTGAGCCTGCTGACAGTCAGAAACACCAACACCACCAGACACCTAACACAGTGCTCCAGGCACCCTTTCCTTAACCTTCTCCCAACTAAAAAGCAAAAAAAACCCAGACAGCCTTATAATTTAAAAAAGTCACCTTCAGAACTGAATAGGGTTTACATTCAGAACTGTGGCTACAAATCTACAATTTTCACTGCAACGTCTTTTGGAATTTAGTGAAAGATGCTATTTCTAGACAATAAACCATCTAATTAGGCTTTTCAAGCTAATCAGGTTACAAAATGCCTTTTCAAAAAGTCACAACAGTTTAAAAAAAAAAAAAAAAGCCCTCCAATAGCAATTTAATTATGCCTGATAGACATTTTGAGAAGCAGGACTCCTGCCAAGCAAGCAAGGCTGTTCAAAGATCCCACTTCCCTTGCCGGCAGCTCTGCAAACACACCCATCCCTACAGCAATAATTTTAGCACTCTGTCAAGTGAAACAATATACACTCATAATTGCCAAACTAACATTTGCGATGTTATACACCTGTGCTACCTCAAGAGACACAATCAACCATTCCTCTTCTGCTCCATTTCACATTGACAGAGGGCCAGTTAAGCTCCATTAGCACCAGGGAAAAGGGGTGAGAAAAAGAATAAAGGTTTAATTTTTGTTCTGTTCTGCGTAACCACTGAACTGCAATCTTATCACGCACTTCTCCACTGAACCTTCACTGCTCAGACTTTCACTACTGCTTGTCTTGTGTTCATAATACTTTGATATAAAACCACAAGTGCTTGTGAAAGACTCACTAGCATAGTGAGTCTAAAACCGTATCGCTAAGTTTGCTGTCCATCCTCAGAGTGGGATGAAGGTACATTTGCAAAAAAGCTTCAGTTGCAGCAAAAGCTCACAGTATTTTGTTTATGCCATTCTGTACAAGCAGCATCATCAGAATCAGCTGGCACACACTCCAAAGGTGTCTGAAAACTATCTCCAGTTCTTCTAGAGAACAATGCAGAGAACTGGAAATGTCAGGTCTTACCTAGCAGTGTGCCAAGTGGGAAAATAAAGTTATGTTCAAGCATCAGCCTAAGTAGGACCGTTTCAGGCACATGATTTTTACTGCAGCACACGCAGGTGAGTCCATCTAAAAGGCAAATAAAGGATATCATACTGTACACAGGGACTCTCGTGCAGTCACTTCCTAGATTTCACTCAATGTTTTTCAGCCAAAGCACATGGCCACGCCTCCTTGTACTTGAGGAACAAAGATGATAGTAAGAAGAGGCCACAACTACTGGTGCAGCTTTTCTAAAACACCTTTTTCAGGCACTCAGGTGTGAGTATCAGGTTCTGAAGTGTGACTATATAGAGTGAGCACACACATTGATGGTAACAATGTGGAAGCTACTTTTCTTAAAGATCCAGATGTTTCTGCCTTTCATACAACACTATCACCCTCCCATCCACTCCTGGTTGGCCTTCTGGACCAGCACCTGTGTCCTACCTCCCAGAAAACATCAGTTATCACTATCAATTGTTGTTGTGGAAATGAAAAATATTCTTCAGTGCTACCATTCAAACCATTAAGACACAGACAGGCCAGTTACAAACCACTGCACTAGCCCACAAAGTAACCGTTTTACAGATAGAGCATGTTGAGTGTTCAGTTGCTTTCTGAATCACTGACAGAGCACTGTACCACCAGCGTGTCAATACCCTCTGCAGATAGTTAATTTGGAAGAGTAATAGCTTAGCAGCAGCAAAGTAAAATAAAAGGAGTGTTAGAATTTTACTGCATCATCGCTAATAAAAAAAGTTGACCGAGTAACTGATCAGGGCACTTAATGCCCACTGACAGCAGCGCTGTACGCCACTGACAGGCTCTACACACCTCACATCTACACCGTGTCTTTAATCTACTGATATACAAGTTGTACAGCTCGCATAAGTATTTGATCCTGGTCAGTATTTTATTCTATCTTGCAAGTGGCAGAGGAAGAAAGGGAGGGCATCTTTTCAGCCAAAAAAAATCCACAGTCACAAAAGCAGGATATTCACTAGAAGGTGACACCAGCAACTGGTGTCCTTAGGTTGTCCAAGACTATGCTCTGAAGATGCTTTACATGAGATGAGCAAGATGTCCAAAACAAGGCCAACTGTGGTGTAAGATGCAATTTACCCTTTAATTTCCTGCCTCAATTTCACCCAGCCACAGAGGACGACTAGATTTCAGTATGAACCATTACCTAAATCATATAGTCGGTATGCAGATATATGTCTTTCTTTAAAAATTTACTTAAAAACTGCTTGAGCTGCAGGTCATATCAGTCTGGTTTGAAAAGTGAAGGCAGTTCCAACAGTACAATAGAGACTTGTCTACAGGCAGGTAAACGAGAGTCTGCTAACAAAGGGGTAACAAAAGCTGCTGGCTGGGCTGCCAATGTTGCACACAAACTTTCATAGGATGAAGATGCTGTGGATGAGATCCAGGATGGGAAAACTGAGCCAACACCTGCTGCTGTTCTAAATTTTTTTTTTTTTTTTTTAAATTCTCCTCTCAGAAGAGGGGTTGGGTAGACTATACAGAGGAGGGCTGTACAAAACTGGGCACTGGGCAGGCATTTCTTCAGCAGGCAATCCAGGCTCTACCTGTCCTTGAGCTCTCTTGTCACCCGCTTGGTGATGCGTCCACACATCAGGCCGATGAGGAAGAGTACACAGATGCCAACCGTGATCACAGACAGTATGTAATTCTTGGACGGAGAGGTCATAACTTGCATGGCAAGGTCAGAAAAGCCTTCTGCTGGGGCAACCTGGAGGTGAGAAGGGAATAAATGAGCCAAGCTGTGCTTTCCATGTGACCTTCAGCCTTGGCATTCATCAGATTTAGTCTCTGGTACTGCTATTGCCTCCCATCACATCAGACTGGCCTGAGCCACAAACAAGCATGCCTGCAATGGTTCATCTGGAGGCACTTCTGCTCAGGAGACAGCTTTATAACAGGAAGTTCTGCTGACCCTATTTTATTGCCCCAGACATCCTCTACAGGACACCAACCAAGCCCTCTGTGCACAAGAGGCAGTTTAACTCTGCACTGTTGAGGAGGATGCATCTCAGACACTGAGTGAAATATACAAGTTCAAAAAAGGAGACCCGACTTCAATTTTTCTGGACCAAACTCAAAATGCTAAACATCAGACACAAGAACTTCATTACAGTTGAAGTTTTTCATAAATAGCTTGCAACAGAAAGATCCAATGCAAGAAAAAAAGAAATCATTTATATATTCACCTTTGCGGCATAGCTCCACATTTCAATACGATCGTTAAGGCGTTTCTTGCATTCAGGCTGCAACCTCACACGCTTATCTTCCAGAGCCTCCATTAGGCATGACATTTCTGTAATGTGCAGAAGATGGTGTTACAAAACAGAAAGAGTGGCTTCAACATGTTATGGAAAGGCTGCTGAAAAGGGACACTTCAATTCTCATAAAGGCCGATGGTTACACAGCTTTCTAAACAGACTAGCCAGCCTGATAGGCTATATACAAAGCCCTGTTGCAACCCTGAAGCTAGCAACTTCAATAAGATTAATGATTAATACTGCATTTTAAGGCACAAGCAATTTTGACTTCCAAAAAGAAATTACAGTACATATCCAAGATGTAATTCATGTGATTTACGTGAAATTTTATAAAGTATTACAAATTTGCACCTTCAATGAGCTGTTCTCTAAATTCTGTGCCACTACCCTTTAGAGAGAACTAAAATCAAATTCAGCTTAGGACAAAACACAGTGTTATCTCTCCTTAGGCTTGTTAGGAGTTTCGTTTGATCAACAAAATATTTTGGAAACGTTAGCTTCCTGAGTTTTCACACAGTCCTGTGAAAGGAAATGGGATCACAATGTTCTGGGTGCCAACAGAGTGTCTTGGCTAACTCATAAGTTCTTTTATATGCTCATATCAGACACTGACATAAAATTTTGTATTTTGTACTTATGCTGCCTTACTTGAATCCTCCCTAATTGGATGCTTTCTGCTTTGCAGTGAAGAGTTACTTTTGTTCACAGCAAACAGGCTGCAAACTTTAAACTAACTCCAGACTTTTTAAACACAATTGTCAGTTCAAACACTCAAGAGGCAGATCCCTCTCTAAGCTACAGACTTCTTCATACCTTCAGTACAAACACATCAGAATACACATCAAAAGAATGATGACAAAACAGAATTTCAGAAAGGACTCAGTAACTCACATGAAATACAATGATTAGGAAAATACTTGACTGCTATTTTTAAAGCCAGATAAATTCAGAATGATGGGAAAGTTCAGAACTTTTTTCCCCACTAGATTTCCTTAAACAGCCATACATACTATTCAGCTAGCTAACATAATAGCAGTAAGAAAGTGCAAGAGCTTGACCTCAAACAGGAAAAGAATGGGTTAGAAAATGCTTAATGATGCTTCAAGTGGTCTGCACCTGCTGAACTCAGTCTTGGAGGACAGAATTGATGAAGTTTCAAAGCCTATAGGTTGCTACATGAACTTAGAAAGCATAGTAAAGATTATCTACCCTCTGTAATACTGGAAAAGAAAAAACTGGTATGTTTAAGCAGGGAAGAAAAAAAAGATCAAAGGACTTCAGTTTAATTTTATCTGTCAAAAATACTGAAACAAAGAAGCCAACCATGGACAAAGACTGACATAAAGAAGGACCAAGGAGATTAGCTAAGAATGAATCTTGTGAAACCAAACCAATTTGCTTCTGCTGTTAGAGAAGCAGCTTAGTTCTAGGGAAACTTTTGATACAGTCTGATGTAATATTGTCATAAGTAGGCTTGGGAGCTGTATCTTGTGTGAAGCTGATACAGGATGGGAGATAAACTTCACTGAAAAATGAGCCCATGTATTTCAGTCCATGTGTATTAAGAGCTCATTTTCAAAGATGTTTAACTGAGGAGGAATTTTATAGAAGGGTTATGGATCTGGTATCACACACTATTGTCAGTAACCATATGAATGATGGAATGTAAAATACACTCATTAAATTTGCAGATAAGGCTGCAAGGATATTGTATCAGGATTGAAGAACAGGTTCCTCCTTGGACATGAGGAAGGACTTCTTGATACTCATCTTCTACCACCTCTGCAGCTGTTCCACCTTATTACCTACAAAAGACTGGTGGAAATATCTTGTACTTAAGATAAAGTCGGTAAGAAAATGCAGCTTAAGGCTCTTGGGACTGAGAGGTTATACGAGTAAAGCACAAGCACTTACGGCGTCCTCTCCCTGGTGGAATGGCAGCACAGTGGTGTTTGATGTCTAGGGCACAGGCTGTGTGGAGCACTGGGTCAACAAATATATCTGCTTTGCTTTCTTTCAGCATGTTGAGTACTTCCTGGGGAGGGGGAAATACAAGTATATCTCAAAAAAAGGAGAGAGAACAAACCTCATACCACTTAATGTTTCTGTTCATCTTTGCAAATCCAGGATCATGAGAAAAACCACCACTGCTTCTGAATAAGGCTATGAATGCCGATTTAGGCTGGATTAAATGTCCTGGTTTATAAGGGTTACCAGAGTTATCTTCGTTACAATACCACTATTAATCTAAAACACAAGGTCAATATGCCAGGTTTACTTCACTTAGAACTGAAATAAAGTGCCACAGCCATAGGGCAATTCATACAGCCCTTGATCACAGCCAGTGCCTAGGCCATACCCAGCACTCAGGAAGCCTGCAACGGAGATGGCAACAGAGAGCAGATTAGTAACAAGAAACTTTGGCAACCATAATCAAGAAAGGATCCAAGCCTGAAATGCAGGCATTGTCGGCACAATTTTCACTGGCAAATTGAAACTGAATTGAATTGCTGCAGGCCAGAACTGAGCTGTGTAAGGAAATCTTCAGAGCTCTGGCTTCATACTAGCTAGAACATGGCCTGGGCTGTAGTCTGGAAAAAGATCAGACTTCTGCAGGGATGGGATGCCTTTTAGAGCACAATCAATTTATTTCCTTTACCTTCTTGCACATTTCAGTTTTTATTTTCAGCAGATTCACTTTCAGACATTCTTCCACCTGCCCAGTCTGCTCCTGAGCTGCTGCTTCTTCTGCACACAAGCTGGAAATCTATTTAGAAAAACATATTTTAACATAAGTAGTTCACAACAATCATTCAGGCTTTTAGCACATTTGTATCTCAATACATTAGTTCATCACCGGGTGCAGCTAGAGAACATGATGAGACACTTCCCCCTGCTCCGAATCCCCAGAGCCAAAGGCGGCCTGGCTCATGCAATATGCATACCCTTTAAAACCCAACAGCAAGAAGTCAATATTGCTGTATTGAGGAGAAAGGCAGGGAGAAAAACAGCACAGAAATAATGTTAAGGTAGGAAATAAGCAATACTTGAGGCACAGCTGATTTGGCTATCAAAAGTGAAAGCTCAAAAGTCTGACTGCATTCCAGTTAAGGCTGACAAGACCAGAGAACTAACATTTTTTTTTTTTTTTAAACAAGAGGAAAGCAGTATTTTTCCACAGTCACAAGTACTGTTGAGATTCCAGATGAAAAGATTAATTTCATATTAGCACTGCACAGTAAACTGCAATTCTTGAACACTGGGCAAAAGTCACAAGCAAAGAACCTGACTAGCTAGAAGCAGTTCGGAGGGTTTTTTTTTTTGTTTAATTATCAGGAGCCTTCACATTTTAAGAAACAAAAATCTGCTACGTGAAGGGAGTTTTCATCCTGAAAAAGTAGCTGTGGAGCTACTTCTCCTACCTCTTCAGAGCAGTGCATCTGGAGTTGGGGATCCAACCGATAATCAAGAGCTGATTCCTGGATAATCACACGAATTTGGTCCTCACAGTCTGGAGAGAGACGCTATTGAGCGGAGAAAGTCATTAACCCACTCAATGACCTTTATTTTCATAAATCAATCACCTTTCATTTTAACCTGCATATTACTTGTATAGGAGCATAAAAACTCATTTATGTACAGCCTGTTACACACACATTGCACAGACCACAAGCCTAAATTTGATTTGTTATTCAATGAGTGTTGCTCCGCACCGATTCTCATTTGCATGCACGGGCTCTACTTACCTGGTCTGCATATTTCAACTTCAGGCATGAGATGACTTGCCCTTCTAACTCTGTATCATCCTTGGCCCTATTCAGGATATTTTGGCAGAATTTTGGTATATCTGCTTTGCAGGCCTTCCTGAGCACTGGATTTAAACGGTAATCTAACCAGAAAAGATGACAGAACTTCATTAGAGTACACATCTCTTCAGATTACAGAATATAACACTCCAAAAGAGACTTCACAAATTTTCTGTATGCACTGTAGCACCAGTAAATTTAATTTTTTGGGGGGAAAAAATCTGTTGTGAAAAAATACTATTTTTTTCAGGAATAAAGTGGATTCAAAAAACACATGCTGACCCTCAAGAATTTGACTGAATAAAGTCAGTGTGTGCACTGTCAACCATGAAGGACAATAAAACAAAGCAAATATTCTTTCAGCCATGCAGACCACTCAACAGCTCAGGCAGGTAAATTAAGTTTGTTTCAAACGAGGATACCTGTATTCTGTGTAATCTGGCGCTTGGTAATCATTTGCTTGCATTTAGGATCCATCACTTCACTGTTCTTGTTTTGTTTCAAACACTGCAACATATTTTTTGAGTCTGCTTCTGGACAAAACCGCTACAAAAAAAAACCGCAAAAGCCCCAAGTTTCACCACTAAGCACTTAAAAGACCCACAACTATATTAATGGGAGAGAACCACCATCTGCCCAACCCAGAGGTATACACACACAGTTCCTAGCCCCAATACCCCTTATTAAAAAGAGGAGTGCTACTCTCTAAATTGACTATGGGCATGAATATCCCTGCTTATGGAGTGAGCACTAAGCCATGCAGTCCTGACTAGCTTCTAGGCACCAGCTTGTGTCAGCAGTATCAAAAGAAATTTGCTTTTAGTTTCTATTCTTAAGTTACAGCACACTTTGCAAGAAATACCCACCAAATTATTTATTGGTCTCATACTCAATTACTTTCACTCCCCTTTATTTTAGAAACTAAAAAGGGAATCTTTTTAAACCTACACACATACTGCTGTTCTGCATAAATCATCTGGCTGGACAAAGCAACAGGTAAAAGACTTCATTAGTAACACTCAGGACAAAGTAAGACCACACAGAACAAGAAAGCAGAGGAGCACTCACTGATAACTCATTTGCCCGTTCTTGCCCTGAATTCAATAGTCCAAAGTGAACCAGCTTACCCAAAATTCAGACCAAGGTACTAATTGTTTTTGTTGGAAACTAATTCTGCAGGTGTAAGATAAGGCTGTTGCATCTTCTAATCCTCACCATTTTAGTGAGATTACAGGTCTTTTTTAAAGAGCATGAGCCTATACTGGAGAACAATAAATTCTCAAGATGTTCTGCTTCGGCCACAATATGGCGTCAGGGTACTGCATACAGACCACACTTGCTAGTGTATCAGGGCTTGCAATTCTGACTACTGTGCAAGCATGTGTTGTATTAACAATCACTGATGCTTTCCACATGGTATCACCTTAAGATAGCACTTCTAATTTTAAGCTTTGCATAATTTTGCCTGCTTTATCACTCTGATGAAAGTGAGTATGCTCTGAGTCAGCAGTAAACTGAAGATGTTACTCCTCTCTGTAATCTTAACTTCACCTTTGCTAAAAGCCAATCCAAATCCAAACCAACTGCAGGAAAACTGTATTAGAAGCCTCAGTGCAGCCTTCCTCCTCCATTCTGCAGACAGTTGGGAAGACAAATTTACTAGTGCACAGGCTTTGATCACATATTTGGAGGAAGTAAAAGTTGAAAGAGAAGAGCCCTGAAGAAACCTCAGCCTGATTCAGAGTTAAGAAACAGACTGCTCTGCAAAAAACCAGTCATGCTGCTGAAACAACACAGCGGTCTTTTAATAAGCCTTTCCGGGAAGCTCAAAACTGACAGAGCTCTTATATCCCAACCTCACCCTCTTAAATGAGCACACTACCATTACCTTTATCATCTGCTTGCAGACTCTCATGAGTGTGTAGTCCAGTTCTGGATCCATCATCTCTGTCTCCTGCAGTTTAAACACCTTTTGGTGGCATCGGGTACTCAACTGCTTCTTGATTTCCTTCAAGCATTCAATAATCTACAACACAGTATTACAACCATAAAAGAGTGTTGATATGATTCTGTCCTATGCTGCTCAAAATGCACAGCTATGTGTTCCCCTAATGCCATCTTCACCTGATTTGTGCAGTTAAGTCCCCAATGACAAGATTTTATCAAAAGTCATTACTAGTGCTTATTTCCAGGACTTGCTTTAAGCTCATCTTTTCTCACAAAGATTTAAGGATATGAAGAAGGTCACCTGGCCTTCCTCCAAAACACCAGACCTCATCTTGCAGACATTATGCATAAGTAGTCTTGAGCAATATTTGCAGTAATCAGCTGCTAAAAGCTTAGAACTAGCACTAACTGAATAATGAAGTGCTCACAGCATTGCATTCACCCAAGATTAATGCTTATGAACCAGTGGAAAAAAAAAAAAAAATTTGATGTTCCAAAATACTGCCGAAAGATTTTGGTGATGCCAAAATGAAAATCTAAAGCTGTGCTCACAGGGGCAAAAGTGCTCCTCAAAAGTTTTCTGAAATGAAAGTACAAATTAAATTATAAATTATTAATAAAATCCATTACCTGAGCATTGCCATAAGGCACGTTCTGGCAGTAATTCTTGATGTCACTTTTACAAGCCTCATACAGTTCTGGTTCAAGTCTGATATCCTCAGTCTGCAGGATAAATTACAATATGAACTTTTAGGTAGGACTCTAAAGACTATTTTACTTTGTTAATATATTAACCAGAGCCATCTATTCACAAAAACCAAGCAACTCTCACATCAGGCAGGTCTCTTTCTTTGAATTTAAGGGTCTCGGGTGTGGGAAGTGATATGAGTGGAAAACCAACTTTGCAAATACATGCAGAGGATCACCTGGCTTTTTATACTGAAGAAATGGTTTAAACTGAATTTTAGAGCTGGCAAGTTGTTTCCACTGCTCCTCCCAACAGGGCATCAACACAAATGTCCAAGACCACTAAAATCTTACCTATTAATAGCCACCTATCTATCAGGTAACCTGGAGGATGTGAATGAAGTTTCCTGCTTTTAGTGAAGCCCAGCATTTGAATTTTTCCATACAAAGGCAAGCATGCTGCCTCTTCTGATATGGGCCTACTTAAGGTGATGCTTTAATGCTCAAACAATATCTACTGGACAAAGACCTTAAATGTGTATTGCTGCAAGCACTGCAGCAGGAAGCTGAGAGGCAGCCTTGCCTACCAGAACACATACTACTCCTATTTATCCACTGAGGAACTTAGAGCAGCTGGAGTCAAGTTGCTTCATCTGTGCTTCTTTCGTCAGTCTGTAAAATGAAGCTTTTATTCTCTCCTAGAGGACTTTTAAGGACATCAGCATGTGCAGCACATTGCTATCTAACATTAAATATAATCACTTCTAGCTGAAATTCCAATGACCATTTAGCTTGCCTTAGCCTTCATGAGACTATATTTAAGGCATTAGACAATCATTACTTTCACTGTGAAGGGCAATTGAGCCTCACATTGTAAGAAGAGTGGAAAAAATAAATTGGATACATCTTACAAATGAGCTGCTTTTTTTCCAGGGTGGACAAACCGGGAAGCTTTAATTGAAGGACCTTGCTAGAAGAGTGGGCAGATCAAGTGTTTCATGCATGTTTACCATCTCTAGCTCCTCAACACGCAGCTGTTTGCGGCACTTCAGAGAGACCCTGTGCTCCTTGGCATCCTGCAAAGTATCATTGCGCACAGTTGTGCTCAGACAGATCACTACATCCACCCTGCGAAAAAGAAAATAGCTTTTTATTTGTATACCCTCCACTTAGACCAGCCAAGACTGGTGTTAGATCACAACATCACAAACTGACCCAAATAATCCCAACACAAAATAAAGTCCTTGTGCATCTATGCTTACTTCTAGCTGGAGTACAGCTCTATGTAGAGTACCTGGATCACAGTTAAAACCTGTATCTGATGCTATCTAACTGGAGGCTAGACCAGCAGACAGGAAGATATTCAAAATCCCACCACAGCCCTGCCCAGCAAGATCTCTGCTCTTACATCACATGAAAACTTTAGAAAAGCTTTATTTAATCTGAGAAATAGGTGCAGGTGAATCCCTACATGGCATTGCAAACAATCCTTTTGCATTATGGGAAGGGCATTTATATCATAAAATGGAAATAGACTTGCTATCCACGAACAGGGTTGACCTTGTGTGTACCCTGACCTTGTGTGTAATTTAGCCTTACGTCACTGCAGTAGGCCATTAAAAAACCCCTTATATTGAGGTGAATAAACAAGCTAAAACAAGTGGGATATTTTCCCTCCCAGATCAGCAACTGGAACAACAGTAGCCAGTATCTAAGATGACAGTAAATCTAGCAAGGATATAAAACAACTTGGGACATGCAGTCCACTGATCGTGACCATTAGCTGTTTTCAGAGAAAGAAAAATAAAAAGAGGACAGGCTTGTACGTAAGAGTACAGAAGTCATTCTAAAGAGGCAGGCAATGCCTCTAACTTAAGCATCTGCAGAACACAGTCACTAAGGGAAAACACACAAAACAATCAGCCTTTAAAAGGAAGTCCAGCGTTTTCTCTCCGATCATGAAATATCCTCTAACTTCATTACATATTTCTACATTCAGATTGCTGTTTGGTCAGGTGCTACATACTTCTTTTTGATGTTGGGGCAAAGTTTCAGCACATCCTCCTTGCAAGCCATTTTAAACTTGTATGAGAACCTAAAATCTTTCATTTGAACCTGCAAGAAAGAAATGAGGGGAAAAAAAACAAACAACTTTGGTCACCTGGAGGAAAAAAAAAAGATGCTGCCTAAAAGAACAGCAATTGAATTACACAATCAGCAAATGCTTTTGTCCACAACTTATCACTAATGGGGAAGCAAGGGGGACACTGCACTGCTGAAGAAGCTGGCACCTATCTACCATATGCCAGGAAGGAACGAGGACCTGAAAATAAATTATCTCCAGTGACCATTTATGACCAGGCATGCAAGTACCACTATCTGAATTCACAAGAGCACTTTAAATAGTGAGAAATCAATCTCAAAGAAGGAGGGGTTTCATAACTAGCTAATTCCTGTCAACATCCTCAATGAACAGAACAGGCTTCCGTTGATAGTGGAGAAAAGTGCTGCTTACCAGCTGGAAATGAGTAACTCCTATTGCACATTTTTCATTCATTTCCTTCTGGTGTTTGTTCTGTATTAAACACTCCATCAGGTCTCCAGAATCAATCTGGTTATCTGCAACCTCCTGAAGAAGAGATGAAAGGCTTAAAAACGAGCTACTCTCACAAGTCATGATTTTTATCCTCCTTTAGCCCACTGTGACCAGGAAATAATGGAATTTACAGTCTCACTCTAATGTGAGAGCTTACACTCACCATTAACTGACCACAAGAGAGTTGTACCATGCAAGTATTCATAGATATAGTCCAGAAAAGAATCATCACAGGCACATGCCCACTTTAGACTCAGGAGAACATACTGCAGAGCCTCAATGCTTACATGAAGTATTACAGTTAGCTGCCTTCATTCCTATGTAACTACTCAATCCTAGAGCAATGAAAGAAATTATTTCAGCAATGCTAGCAGCTGCACAGAGCAGAGTGGCTAGACACCCTGCTCAAAGGCAAGGGGAAGAAAAAAAGTTTCATTTTTAACCCACTGTAAAGAGTGCTTTTTTCTCCAGCTACATGGCAATTTTCATCTCCAAACTCTAGCTTTTATGCTAGGGCTCTGACAACAGCAGGAATACTACGAGGAATACTAACAATTTTTGGTTTAGGGTGGCTTTTTAATTAGAGACTTTTGCAACTGCTTATGTTTGATTTTACTTTTGAAGTATAGCATGAACACCAAGAACTAATACTAAAAAAAATCTCTAACCTTTCCCACACAGTGTTTTTTCCCCCCAAAGATATTTATACTATTAAATAGCACTCACATGACAGAATGTCTGGATAATGGGCTCACATGCTCTCATCAGCAAGGCTTCAATTTGAATGTCCTGCAAAAAATACACAATATTTCATTTTCACAGTGAATGGACAAAAAAAAAAAGGCTCTGAAAAAAACCTGTGATAACAAGATAACAAGTTAAACTCAAGATAGTTTACAAGGGTTTTGGAAAGATGCAATTCAGAGAGCTTTGCCCTTTGGTTTTGGAAATTCTAGGGGTAAATCTTGCCAACAACACGGAAAATGCAAGACAAGCCTTCCAGCTTAAGGTAAGAGCCTGCTCTGCACAGAAACTCATTGCTTAGATATTTCAGCCAACCTTCTCCAAACTAGATGCTACAGCACCAGAAGTCACCTTACACCAAGGCAGGAGTTAAAGATTAATAATAGTTCTGAGCAAAACATTTTATAACCACTGGAAGGAAGCTTTCCCTAGGGCACAGAGTAATCTTTAAGAGGCACAGGGAAAAGTTTGGGCCAAGATAGTCAAATATGCAGCTTCATAAAATAAGTAAAGCTGATGACTTTGCTGAAAGCCTCTAATGATGCACGTGGCTGTTACTTCTTGCAAAATTTTTGGGACAGAAGGGAAGTTGCAATATGGTAATCACAACTACTTGTAAGCAAGACCAAAAAAAAAAAAAAATTAAGTCCCATGACATATCTTGACTTGAAGACTAACTGGGTTACTTGTGCAAGAAATTTTAGTTTCAGTACCATTACTGATTTTAAGCAAGAGAACTGTGATCACCTAAAATCCTGAACTGCTGTTCCATTCTCTTCCTCAAGAACCCCACATGAAAACTTACATTGTATGGGGTAGAATGGATGGTCTCTGCTTGATCAGTGCTGCATTTCTGCAGCTACTCTAACCTCACTTTTTTCATTACTATCAAAATGACACGCTTTAACTAGATATGCTCAACTACTGCCTTTATCTCAGGCTGAAAACTGCTCACCTCAGATTCCAGCTCAGTGAGGTTTCCCACTATGTCTCTGCAATCAGACACCAAGTCATCAAGATGGTCCTGAAGGCATTCCAGCTCCTACAAAACCAGACAATTTAGTGTGTGATCCAAGAACCCAATTTGAAAATTTGGGCTTGAAATAGTGCAACACACCCAAAATTGCCCTCCACCTTGTAAAGTCTTAATTCTCATTTAATCCCACTCCTCTACTGGCACTCCCAGAACACATACTTAGTAGTTATTGAGAATGCTGGTCTAGGATGTAACTGCTTGTTCTCAAAAGCAGCATGATGTGCTTTCACTTCTGGAATATCACATTTAATTTGCTCTTCACTTCAAAAAGACAATGATGTATGTTCTGTTACATCTGCTGTTCAACCGCTCCTCCCCTACAGCTACGCTAGAGCACAACAATTTAACATGAAAGTATTTGTTGAAATTTTCTTAAGTAGCAGCAGATGTTAGTTCAGTTATGTATAAACACAGGAAGTGCCAAATCAAAATGGGATAAAGTTTATGTGGGAAATGACAAGCTTGTAACAATATTACAAATAAGAGTCAGGGTGGGGTTGCTTCATTAAAAAGTCCTCCTCATTCCCTTACACATTTGAACCTATAGAAGACATGCAGTAGGTGCAAAGCTTCATCTCACCTCTGTCCCTCAGTCCACTGTATATTATGCTTCAAACTAAAAGCATTTTTAATACAGCTAACAGCAAGACGTCCCTTTATCCCCTTTCTTGCCCTTCCCACCCCTTCAGCTTTGCAAATGTGTACAGTGTTACTGTGTACAGTACCTGCCCTGTCTCTGTTTTTTCACTGCACCACTTTCCCAAGTCAATCATGCACTTGTCCTGCAAGGCTGGGTCCAGCTTCACATCCATGGCACGCTGATGGAGGATTCTCTGCACCTCTGCTCTGCACTCTCGTGATAGCTGCAAAGAGAGCAAAGCAGTGAGGTCTCTACATCCCTACAGTGCAAACAAGATGATGTCAGGTAAGGTACCGAGTGAGCACAAATGCCACCAGCAATCCCAGAAAGTACAGAACAAGTCCTGTACTGCTCAGCATGAGCCTGCTAGGGCTCCTGCAAGCGATTCAGGCTCCAGAAGAGTTTGGAGCTCTGTCATTTAGTTTGGATGGAGGCTCCTTTCATTCCACTAAAACAATTTTTGAGGTGAGATGTCAAAGTAGGTCCCTAGATTATCTGCTGCACTGCCCCTTTCATTCAAAGCCTCAGACCGTTCTGGAGAAGAAAGTCAAAACAGCTCATGCCCTCAACACCAAAAAAGAAGCCCAGAAGGAGGCAATATAGTGCAGCTGTAACTTCTTAGCAATCCTCACTGCAGCACCTCATAGCCAGTATTTGCAAGACTGAGGAAAAAACAAATTGTAGAAAATCAAAGAATACTGGTATGGTGCTTGTCAGACCTAAAATGCACTGGTCGAAGCTTAAACCTGTATACATTTAAAAATCCAAACCACTGGAAATTACCTAGCATTCTGTGGACAGCACTAGAGAAAAAGTACAGATCTAACCTTTGATGAGTTTGCTTTCAAATGCTAAATTTCGAAGTGACAGCTGCTCCCTTAGCCTACTTTCCACAAGAAAAATACATTTAAAAGCCTTTTCTCTCTGATAGATTATTTGCAGGGAGGCTATTGATTTCTTTGGTCAGCACTAATATAAAACGGAATTAAAAAGTCTCAACTCAGCAGACTAAGAAGCTGCATCAAAAAAATATTCCTAAAAGAGAGATGTTTTCAATCAATACTTGACCTCTGCCACAAAAGACCTTTTAAATCAAGCTGCAGAAATTAATTTTTAAGTCAGACATTGTGTAGACCCACCAACTCCTAGGGGGTGTGGCTAGGAGCACCAAAAGAAATGGAACCGAGTACTCAGCTGCTTTCAAGGGAGTGTCTTGATAAAGGCACGAGAGGGCAGCAAACTTGAAAAGAGTAGCTCGGAACCAAACAAATGTGACTACGGTGGATCTCCAGACTGCACAGCAGCAAGTCAGATCCATACTGTCTTCGTGAAAGACAGCATAAGCACATTTACCTGTACAGTATGCTTCAAAAAACTAAAAGGATTTTTATATTAATAGGAGGAATTTAATGAATTATAATCTGAAGTTGTACTCAAATCAAAACTTAATCAGTAGACCTTCAAGGTACACATGAGGAGGAGCTGGGCATCCAAAGCAGTGCAAGTACCACCTATGGTAAATTGTTTTAAGCAGCTTTTGCAAGTTCTTGTAGTTTTAGCAGATGTCCAATTTCTAAACAGACGTGCAACCTGTCTATCACAGATTAAAGAGCAGTAAATTGCACACTAGCACTTACCCTCCTTCCTTGCTCCTCTGTGCGGTACGCATGCCTGTACAAGCAGGAGAAAACAGCCCCTGGAGGCATCAGCTCACTAGTCTCATTCCAGCCATGGGTATGGCATAGACGGGAGGCGTCTCCCTGACACTTGCGGTAAAGGACTGTATCCAATCTGCAAACAGAAGAGTTATCATGAGCACTTCATTCAAACCTTTAATGTTTTTCATATTTTGAAATGTTTTGGGGGCAGAAAAATCCACTTCGAAGTTTCATACACCAACACATCATTCAGCAGAAGTGTCTAACCAACGGAACCAAGAGGTCACAAAATGCCTGTCACTCAATTTGGAATCAGTGCCTTAATCTTGCAAAAATACACCAAGATCTTTAATTACAGATTAATTTTTCAGTGCTTCTTGAAGCACCTCCCATTCTCTTTTGCAGCATGCCAGCCTAACGCTGACACATGAGAAATCATCTCCTTGATATCCTAAAGCAGCAGAAAGGCAGGTAATCACTTAAATTTGGCTCAAGAAAATAATTACCTGCTGGAAACATGGCAAGGCAGGAGAACCAGCAATGAAGGAATACAGGAAGAGGAGGAAAGAAGTGAAGTATTCTTGTCTACTTAAGGAGACAGTTATCAAGATGACTAAATAAACGGCCACAAAGCCCTAAACTCTCTGGCCCATGAATCCCCATGTATTTTAAAAGCAGAAGGTTCACTGAGCATTTCAGGTCCTAACTACTGGTAGTGCTGCCCACAGATACAGCTAAGAGTCATATTTTCTTAGCATTTGATTTGAATGCCCCATATAGTAATCAAAGCCCATGACTTCTTGCCTTACTTCCTTGAGGTCACTGAGAACAATTACTCCATTTCTTGCAGTAACCCCAATTTGATGTACTTACTTCCTCACCTCTCAACCTGCTTCAGAAGAAAAGCCAAACACTTATTCTTTCTTTGCTAGCCATATTTATCAAATTTATACTCTCCTCTTAACCCACAGAGACACAGGGGGTCTGTATGTATTTAAAAAAAAGCACTGCCATCTTTGGATGAGAAAGTTGAAAATGCAGTGCTCCAAAGGGAATTATATCTGCTCTACAGGCTGTAACCACACCTAGAGAATTTGAAAAAAAGGCAGAAATGAAAACAGGGAGCCTCTCACACAGTGGCTCTTTGTTATACTTAGCTTGGTTTTCTGAACTCCCATATTGTAGCGCTCAGAGCAGATAAAACTGGCTGCCACCTGCACAGAAAGTGACCTTCAACTTCAGTATGCCCAGAGAGAATTCTTTTAATTACAGATGCACTGAATTTCAGAGCTCAAACTTGACACTTTCTAGGGTTGCATCATTTCTAAGTGAGTACCTGATTTAAGTGGACATCATACTTACTTTGTCTATGCAGCTTTTGCTTCTCTGTTCCAGCCCAACATTAATGCCCTACAGACCTGGCATGCTTAAAAGTCTTCTTCTGAACAAGCATAAGCTATACCATTTTACAAGGAATTGCTAATGCATACAAAACACTAAATAGAAGCATCGAGTGAGGATCACTTTTGTTTTACAGTACTCACTTCCAATCACGAGATATAAAATACTGGAGCTCCAGGAGCCTATGCTCACAGTCCTCTACCATCTTCTCAGTATACAAGTGCTCCATCAGGCAGGACAGAATCCTGAGAACAGGATAAAAAAGTTAGGCAACAGACTTATAATCATGCTTAACTTCCTTCTAACAGTTGGTGTTGCCAAATAAGCCTTTCCAATGAACTACAGATAACAGGTTCAGAGTGAAGATCCTTTCCTTCCTTCAAAAAGACTACATCTAAAACAACTGTATAGCACATTTGTACCCTCTAAAATTCCACTGTTTTAGTTATCTCAGTGTCTGATATATGACAAAATCATAAGGAATATTTCATGTAAAATCTGGCTCAGGAGACAATATATATCAGACCTGAATAAAGGAAACATTTCTCTCTTCAGATTGGGTTTGCTTAACTGGCCTTTCAAAGGCTTGTTATTTTTCTTTGTAATATTGCTAAAGACTTAGGTAGTAAAAGAAATTAGCACATCAAATGTTACAAATTAAATCCAAGTGCCTGAGATAGCCTCGTACTTCACCAGTGCTAAAAGCAGCCCTGGTACAAAAATCCTAGCCTGCTTATACAGTTGGAATGGAAACCAAGCTCAGTTCACACCTCCAAGCCTGTATGAATTACTAGTTTGGAGTCCATTATTTCTGAAGATGTTTTAGTATCTATACTGGTCAGCCACACAATCTTCAGGGATGCCCGAAAGAAACAAAAATCAGTTGTAACCGAGAGCCACCTACATGGGGTCTCCAGAGCGTATGTGCTTGCAGGCAGTCTGTATCACCGACTCACAGGCCTCGTTCAACGCTCGGTCAATGCGATAATCTGCACCGGGGTCAGTTTCTTGAATCAGTGTTTGAAGCTGGAAGAAAGAAGTTGTGGATAGGAAAACAATTTATAATAATAAAATGGCAGCACTTACAACTTGTCAGCGTGGTAATTTATGTCAATAACAACACTATCACATATGACCTTTGCTCTACAGTTGCTTAGTTCAAATGCTTGTGCTGCCAACTCAATTACCAGACATGGGAGCCCAGTGCTGCTGAACCCGAATTATCCTTATTAAGCAGACTGGAACACTGGATGAGACTGGTCACACACTGAAGGTCAAGTGTGTACCTGGACCACTTATATACCAATTTACAAAATAAAACTTGTAAAATTTGAATATTGTATTTTTGATCCACCCTCATCCCTTAAGACTGATGATACCAAACATGTAAATCTCTCACACTTCTATGAAGACTATCTACTGTTCTAAACTGAAACCCAAATCAGTGTTTAAAGACCAGATGCCTGATTACAAACAAAGCTTAAAAGTGTTTTTCAATTGCCTGGAGAGAACACAAAGGTTTTGCTGAAATACAGAATAAAATGTCCTGGGTCTGCTGGTCCATGAAATATCATTTCCTCACGTATGCCTGCTCAAGATTTGAGAAGCCAGGGTAACCACAATTTGGTCTGTATTAAACAATTTTTAATATATAAACCCATAAAACTATATAATTAAATATATAACATTATATGTAATACCATATATATATATACATACATATAACAGAAGTGTTTATCTACCTAAGAGAAGCCATGGTATAAGTGAAAGATGAAAACAAAAACTTTCTAAAGATTTTGAGGTGTGTCAACTTGAAGCTGTGATATCCCTGCACTCCTTTTGTGACTTCTAAATATTTTCAATTGTCATAGAGTATGAACAGTTTCATCAAGTCCTTTCTTCCTGTGAAACAGTTATTCCAATTAAAGCTTCAGAAAAATAACTGTCTCATTAATAGGGAAACAGAGAACATCCACAGCACTGAGATTCAAAATCAGACACAGACAGGTCATCTTCACATAGCTCATGACATCTAAACGTGAATTTGGGAGGCAATGGGTAAATCTCATCATCTCACTTAACCTATTGTTTTGGGGAGAAGGGTAGCTTCCTGGGCCATCAGTCCAAGATCCTCACCTCCCACCTCATTTCCCACCAAGCTGTGAATTCCTAAAGACTGACACAGGGCAAATTGGCATCATCATTCAACAGGCAAGCATTTTTAGCTGACAAATTTGGAGGAAAAGGAGAGCTTACTTAAAAGGCAACTGCACAGCAACATCAAATGGTCTGTGCTGTTAACATCTTGACACTTACTTAATGATTTTTGCTACTGGCCCCCAGCCCAACTAAATCAAAGCACAGTTACAATTTTATCCTCCACCTTTCAAAGTCTGCACCTAAACACCATCCAAGAAAACCTTCAGGCAAACTCCTAACATCACAGAACATGGAGAAGTTTAAAGCACCAGAGAACTGAAGAAAAGACAAGCTGGTGCTATCTATCCAATAGGAAGCTTGTAATCAAGACAGACTGACCACAGACTGCCTGGGAGGAACGCAGGATTTCCTTCAACTTGCTCTTGGCACAAAGAAACTGAAGCTGGGCCTGGTTAACAAGAGACACAAGCAGCTCGAAAGAGCACTGCTTAGCAGGTACAAGCTGTTGATTCAAAAATGTTTGGGATATTTTCACTAAAAAATAATAATAAATAAATATTTTCTAGAACTCTGACAGTGGTCAAACAGAAGTCAATATGGGATCCAGTTCATAACATGGAACGAAACCTTAATCAGCAGGAAAAGTGAGAAGTGATACATCTGTAACAAACTTTGTAAAATCAATGCAAGAAGCAGAAGAATGTGGTAGTTCTGCTGGCATGCACACACACATAGCCTGTGCGGACGGGCAATACTCTGCACTAAAGTGCTGGGATTGCTTCATGTCAAATGTTTACATAGCAAAAGGAATCAAGTACGATTAGTGGGATTACTCCCTCAAGGACAAATGGGTGAATAAAACCTCCAACCTGACACTTTCTTACCCAGTTTAAATAAACTGGCCAGAGCATTATGTAGGCAGGATTCTTCCTCAGGTCTCAGTTTAAGTGGTATTTGTGTTGCTGTCAAGTGGAAGAGGCCAAAGTGAACTGGGTACAACAGCTTGGAAGCACCAGGTCACCTCCCAGTCTCTCTGCCCTGTTTAGCGAACTACTGCAGGATTCCCAGTCCCAGTCCTCAACCACATGCAAGATGCACAGCAGTGAGCCAGCTGCCCTAACTGCAGGGGCAAAGGAATAATTTGGCACCAGTGATAAAAGTGAAGGTTTTATAGGATCTTCCTCCCTCCCATAACAAACCCTTGTAGCTGAAAAGCAGCTGGATAAACTTTAGAACCATCTGAACTTTTATCCTGATGTGGAGCTAAATGAACTATCAATTTATTAGCTGTATTAGAAATTGAAAGTAGAAGTATCTGCCCTTTTAGCAAGGATTATAGTTTTCCATGCTCAAGGGACTGAACAGAAAAAAAGACAGACAAGACCAGAGCAACATAACAGCCACATACTTGAAAAACAGTTTGCCAGCAGCTCCAGTATAAAATACTCCTTTCACTAAGCGACACCATAGGTGCTAGACACTGCCAGTACAGCTGTAGCCTTTTATGGGCTGATGCTCACAATTCAAGGACACTTATATCTGCTGTCTGATGATCTACAGCATCGCAGACCCACTCTCCCTATGTGCAGGATCTTCACCTTTGAAGAAGAATAACATGACACCGACATTTGCAGAAGACCATTTAATGACTGGAATATATCCAAGCTGGATATGCTTCCCCAAAGTAAAGAAGAGCTTGTTTTACTACTTCTGGAGCATGTCTTCCCATGCATCTCCTTCAGATGATAATTTTTTTCTTAATTAAATGCATATTCCCATAGAAGTACATCAGTAGTATAAATAATAGGAGCCTTACCCTTTGCTTCAGAACAGGCAGGGAGCTCTCAGAGGTGGCAAAGTCAAACTCCAAACAGCCCTTAAGAGAGCACATTAGTTGCTGTGGTATGGAGTGTTGCTGGGGTGAGGAAGGTACTTAAGCCTACAGTTAGGCAAGATACAGCTAACCAAACACTCAGGACTTTTTTAGAACTTAAGGCTGAACCAGATAGGTCACACAGAAAGCCACCATTCCTCTACTATTTACAAAATTTGGGCATTTTGGCAAGTTCATTGATCAGAATAGATAAAAAAAACACACAGCTCTTAAGACGTTTGGGTTTAGGCGTGCTTTTTCATATGCAAGATCATTCTGGTTAAGGTGTCACAAGAAATAAAATCCCTCAGATCAAGAGACTGGGGTTTGAGATGGTTTGAGAATGCATTTCACTGACACTTAAGTACAAAGAATCACTCATGTTCCTCGTGCAGGAAAGGGTATGAGCAGATGCTCCTGCAGGAAAATAAAATCATGCAGGTTTTTTGGTTATGTTTTGTTGTTTGGGGATTTGAGTTGTTTTTGGCAGATGGGCAAGCGTCTTCCTTTCATAAGGCACACTGAATCAGAGCAAACCCTGACAGACAGGACAGTAAGTAAAACCAGATCCAAATTAGATGCTTCCCGTTCCAATTTCCTCAAGCAAACAGCAAACTGTCTAGGCAAGCATGGCTGAACAATTTCAGGACTAGTCCTACTGCTTTGAGCCAGCCAAGAAATCAAAGTGCTGTTTTAGCATTATCTACTGATGCTACTTAAAAGCACAGAGACACAAGTCTTTGACTCCACATAGAAGATCTGGAGATGGGCCCAAAGCACTGCAGCCAACTCCGCTGGGACAACCCCAAAGCAACCACGTTGCTTTCCTCTCTTTCTGCAGGTGATAAGGTATAGATGCCACAGACCAGTGGCTCCACCATCAACAGCCACATCAAAGTTCAATCCAAGAGCATCAGCATCATGTTCCTGAAATAACAATCACCCAAGAACATCAGAAAGCAAGGACCGACATCCGTCAGCTTTGAACTAGCTGGACTTGGGCTGAAGCCACGTGGAACAAGCAGTAGCCAGCAAGCAAGCAAGGAGTAGATGGCTGAAGCAGCCATCCTCTGTGCAGAGGAACAGCCACTGGCAGTACAAAGTGATAGGAGCTCTCACCAACATTACACTGTAGAAAACAAACCCCACAGTCCATGCTCTTTGATGCAGTCTACTTACAGTTTTTGGAAACCCTGACACAGGTCAATCTTTCCCCTATGGATAAATTTACCAAAGCATGGATAAATTTATCAAAGCACTTCTGAGACCATCCACATGTCTCAAAAGACTGAACTATACTGACATGCGGCAGCTAAGAAGCTGAGAATAAGCTTCAGAGAAGCATCTGTGGCTCAGCAGAAGCATGTAAAGGTGCTCTCTAGGTATCCAAAAGAAAATCAAGTACTCCAGCTACTATGAAGGGTGGACCTCTAACTTGCCTTCTTCACGGCCTGTCGTATGGATCCAGCTCACAACAGGGACTTTGAGTCTCTCACAAAAGACACACAGTCTATGTAAGCATTTTGGACAATATTATCTTCCTTACAAAGATAATTTACCTACCACAGAAGGTAAAAGCCAGAAACTCATTCTAACACAATGAATCAGAATAAAACCAGTGACAGCTGAGTCAACCATTACCATTCAAATACAAAAATATCAACAATAAGTGTTATTTAGTACCTCAGAAGTTGTAGGCAGCTACATAATAGCATTGTGCCAGTCCTCTGGAACCAGAACACTGGAGAGTTTATCTTATTCTTGCAATCATCTATTTCCCCTTGCCCATAAAAATACAGACAAGCTAAACATATTTTATAAAATCGACACTTAATTTGATCCTGCTGTCTTTTGCACAGAGAACAGAAAACAAGTCATTCAACTTGACAGGGAGTCATGGACAAGCCCTGCTGTTGCATCAACTTACTGTACAAAAATAAAGCAGTAGCTTAAATCTAAGAGAACTGAAAGAAACTCCTATAGATTTCTATAAACATTCTTTTTCTCCAAAAGTCTGAAATTTCCTATCACTTCTGTGGGTCCCCTGCCTTGATTTATGACTTGTTCTGAACATACACTTCATGATCTGGAAGTCATTCCTAAGATGAACTGATCTTTCCCACAAATTGCAAATAATCAAGTTCTGAGGCAGCCAGTTCAATTTAATATTTACACAGAAGCAAGTAGGCAGCTTTTCACACTGATGTTGCAAAGCATAAGTCATGCACTACAGCTCACCGCAGAAATGACTCAAACTGTACAGCTGCTGCACCAATACACCTGGTAGTTATGCAGAAATAAGCTTCATCATAAAAGCATCTTATCCCTTACAAAAATTCAACAGATACTCATTTATCTTTCATAACATAAGCAAACTGGCAACATCTTGGGCTCAGGCTTTAAGCCACACTTACAATGAAAATGGACTACATTGGTTCCGTATATTGCAGGAGGCCAAGAGCATACATCTTCCCAAATTCCTACATCAGCACTAACACTCCCTAGCCATTTCTTGTATTGATGTCACTTTTCCAGGCTCACAGGTCATTAAAAGCAGGTATTAATTACAAAAAAAGTAATAACACATTAAAAAGCACAAATGAGTTTGAACAAATATTAAATAATTGTTTCAATTTAAAAATAATACAAACTGGATGCATCTGAGCCAAAATGGAGTTTAAAAAAGGCAAAAGAATCATCCTGTTTTAAAGAGGTACTTTGGAGAACAACACTTCCTTCAGTGGCTGCAACTAGAGTGTCATGCAGCAGTGTGTCATACCTACCTGGCCCTGAAGTTTCACTTCCATCATTTAAGCCAAATGAAACACCAAAAATAAAACTGAGTGGAAAGGTACTTTGAGAAGATTTAGTACATTTCAAATGACAGGGCACAGGGGGAAAAGGGAAGGAGAGGGAATGTTTCAACACTTTAAAAAGCAAGTTTCCCTACATCTTGCACCCTGGAGAGAATTCCATGACTTGAGAGCTGATGAAAAAGAACTACTGGAGAACAAACAGTCCGAAATGTATTTCTTGAGGAAAAACTCCATTACTCATGCACTGCTAGATACCACGTTACACTTCATACCATGACAATTAAACAACTGCCTCCAGCATTCACTGGTACCTGGCAGAGTCAGACTACCTTAAGAAGAATCTCCATCACAAGGCAAAAAGTCAATGGACAAAATCAGTGTTACTATCAACTGAGCAACCTAGAAGCAAAGCAATATAAAAGCATCTTACTGCCTGCTGACAATTCAGCCCGACGTTTCCCTTTTCGCCCCGTACTACTTTCATCAGGCAATGCAGGGTGCGACCCTTCCGATGCAGGCCTGAGCAGTGGTGCTCGATCTCCCCTCGGCAGCTCAGGATGATTTCTGGGCTCAGCGAGAAGTCTTCCATCAGCATGCGCCGGTAATCCAACATTTCACCCTGGCACTCGCTGCTCACTTGTCGACCTGAGCCAAGAGAAGACATCCGAATCTAGCATTAAAGCTTCTTGACCTATGCTGCCATCACGTTGGAAGAATAGGGATGATGTCCACACTCTGGACAACACCAGATTGCAAGGAATGTGCCAGAATAGACACGCTAGGGATTAAAACAGTTATGATAGCTCCCATCATTGAACTGAACCTGTAAAATACAGCCAGTCTATGGATTCAATACATGTTCTTTAAAAAGGGATTCCTGAAAGATTAGGAGAATCTTATTTTGGATTTCACATTACAGGAGTTGCTTTTGAAGAACAGTTGAAAATACTCAGTGGATCTGCAGTTCTGTAGCCCAGATCAGCTTTTCCCCATATGTTCAAGAGCTTTGCTTTCCCACTGTAGAAATGGAAGGCACCTCTGGTAATTTACCAGCTCGATATGTACCTGGGGGAGGAATTTGCCTGGACAGCAGGTTAAACATTTTCTGAGGAAAAGGTTTTCTAGAGCAACAATGCATACTTGCCTAGGAAGCCAAAAACCAGAATAGAACACATTACCAAGAGCATATACAGAGTGTCTACCAAACCACTGTAGCTGCACAGAAATCTAGCTTTAATAAATGCTCAGATCTGCTATAAGCTTTCCTTCAGTCCCCATGTAAACAGTTGGGGGGGGGCGGGCAGTTTAATCAAAAGGCTTTTTTGCTATGTCCTCCCCCTAGTCCCCATCACGACCTGTATGTACAAGGCTCCATGCAATGGAGGTCCTAGACCCCAGCAGGGGCTCCCAGGCGTTGCAATACAGACCTGTGGAAGTGTGTGGAATAATTAATGTTCCTCCTGGGCTATGCTTCCTGGATGAGCCACATGCTGCAGAACCTGTTCCACCATGAAAGTGGAAGTTAACAACTGAACAGCAGTTTTTTGCATGTAACTCAGGAAAGCACCTGCCCTACTGCAGAGAAAAGGAAAAATAAAACCCCACAACTTTTCTACAAACAGCACACATCATTTCCACATCAATCAGAAGGAATGAGTTATTCAAACTCATAAATGCACAGATTGCTTACGGTGTTACGGCAGCCTTTCCCTCCTGTGCCAGAGGCATTGCAGCATACAGCCCTGCTGCTGAATCACAAACCATCCAGCTGCATGCCAAGGGGAAAACCAAGCAATTCTCCAGTGCAGATATAGAGGATATAATGTGTTGTTTTACATGCTATGGCAATTTCACGGAGAACCTTTAGCATGGTATAGGGCCCTCTAATGCCTTTAGAAGAGCCACTGGTGTTAAAGACATTCCCAGCTTAAGCTAACTTAAATGTACAAAAAGAATATTCTCACACCTTCCTTCTATATATCAAAAACTAGGTATGAGTTAAAAAATTAAGGCCTCTACCTAAGCTGCTGAATTGCAAGGAAAGAATATCACTTACAAGAGGCAGAGGGCTGAGTAACCCTGGCTTTGCCTGAGTGACGATAAACAGGTTCTCTATTCTGTGCTTTAACCTAGTAGCATATTTAATGCTTACTACATAAAGGAGGAAAAGAGCTGCTTGAATTCACAGTGAATAGAAAGATTTGCAATTACTCATCATCCGTCCAAGTGGGATTTGCTATTCTGCATTTTAAACTTTTTGTCTACACAATAGCAGTCAGTGTCAGAGGTTTACTCAGCTATTCTGATCTTCAAAACAACAGTGAGGAAAGCCTTATGATGAGGAAACTTGCCTCTGAATCAACGTTTGGAAAAGGTTATTGGAGAAGAGGACAGTAAATACATGTTGAAGCTGAAGGTCCAGGAGAAACGTTTAAAACCAAGGTCCCTGCAAGTCACACACCCTTTGATTCAACTCCACGTACCTCTGTGCACAGCAGACTCTAAGCACATCAACAGATAGGAAAGCCTGGCTTCCCGAGACCGGGGAAGGTTCTCCACATTACAGCGGTATTTCTTCAGATCACTTTTACAGGACTTGGCCAGCGAGTAACTGACTTTGTAGTCTTGGGCGATCAGCTTCTGGCGGGTTGTCAGCGCATCACGACACTGCAGGAGACACATTGGGATGGCTGAATGAGCTTCCGCACACTGGTGACAGGGAGCTAAACCTGCTGCTGCTAAGTTTTCAAGCTGTATTTAAAAGGCAACCAATGCTTTAAAATTCATGTGTTTAAGCTGGACTGCAGTTAAATTTCATTTGTCTCGTAGAAACCACACAGTTAACAATGCACACCAAGAGCAACAGATCAAGGGTTTTAAAGGCAGCAGCTCTCTGCAGTGCACTACTTAAAACTGCACATTCATCCAGCTTTTTGTGAAGAGCTATGGCTGAGAGCGTGACTCATTCTCGGTAACTAGGATCAGTTGCTGACATTTATCCCAGCTGTGGTACATGCACACCGCATGCCCTCAAGAAACAACTTTTTCCAGTCGCATTTACAAAATAGTGTGTTCTTTGTATTTGCTCTGAAACATGCTGAACAGATGACAGCAGATAAAGCAGTCTAACCATGGGAATTTCTAGCCATTTCCCACAACCGGTGAGGCTCACAAGGATGCACTGTGGCCAAAGCCAAACCCAGCAGCTGCAAGAACAACCCTCTAAATTGCATCCAAAAAAGGGCCTGTAAAGAGACTGCTACACTTCATAGCTTTTGGTTTAAATTATATGAAAATTAAATCCGAGGGTGGCAGATAATTCAGAACAGCTCAGGCAAATTTGTCCATTCTTGGACTACTTGAAAGGAAGAAAAACTGTGTATGTGTAGGGTGGGGAGAACAATCTTGGCACAAGGAACAGAGAAGCCCTACACCTATAGGAGCTTCCTATACCTTCCCATATCTACACCAGGACCTGGAAAGCCCTACTCCAAGATATTCCCATCCCCTCCTTCATGGTCCTGTCTCTGTGCCATGACTGGGACCTTGGGACTGGACAGACTTCAAGCTCCAGCCAAAGGAACATAAAGGCTTGCTTTGATGACACCTCATCCCCCAAAGCAGGGGAAGGTTGGATACAGTCAGGGAGCCCAGCTTGGCGAGCAGTTTTGGATTACCCAAAGCAAGCCACCCACTAGGCAGCTATTGTTGGCTACATGTGTACGCAGCAGTCGATGTCATCAGCAAGGAGGGACTTTTTATTGGGTAACAGCTTCTACAAAACTAGTAACTTTGCAGATGGTCCAACCTTGGCAGCTACAAGAGTGAGAACTAGATTTTGTGTTCCTCCTGCTCTGCAAACTGCGCTGTCAGAGCACCCACCCCTCTATCCCTACCAAGTCATCTGCTACAGCTCTGTCTAACCTCTCAGTATCATATTCATATCTTAGACAGCCAACCGTGGAAAAGACCCCTCAAAAAACACCCCACTGTCCCCACACAACCAAAAACAGGGTAAGCAAAAAGAGAAATCCATTTCAGTAACGTGTTCGTAAAAACTGAAGCTTTATTTCAAGCCTTCAGGGATCACACTCTCAGTTTTTGTCAATTGGAACTAAGCTTTCAGATAGCTAATACATTTAAAGAAAAGGAAATAAGTCTGATCCCACCAGGCCTCTGAACTGGGCTCCTTCAGTGGAGCTTCTCTGAGAAGGGCTTTATAGATATCCATCTTTGTATCCTTTCAGACAGATGATATAATTCCATATAGTCCCAAACACTGTGATGCTGCTTCCTGAAGGCATTTTTGCCTTCTCAAAACATCTACACCAATACATTATATTTTCAGGATTGGCTTTCCAGAACAACTTTGTTGTTGTTGTTGTTGAAATCCACATCTTCATAAAAAACATAAGGCAAATGTCAGGAACTGAACTGTGTATCTTTCCCACAAAATGTCTGCTTCATATTCAGACACTCATAGCCTTGAAAACAAAAAAGTAAAACACACACAGCTTCCTGTACTAAGGCATTTTGTTTCTAATCTGTATGTTATGACCGCATTTATCCAAGGCTTACCCCAGCACAGTTTGACTTCTACTTTAAACACTCAATCACAATGCTACCACTTGAGCTCCAAGTCTACCTTCCCAAATTACCCACCTAAAAGCTTTGATTTATTTAAATTCTTAACTTTAAAGGCTGTAACTTGAGCACAATTAATTCAAGCCATCAGCACGTAGCTGGAAACACAAATATATCAAAGTATTTAAAGCATCTGTTAAAGCAGTCAGTTATCCTACGACACAGATGATGGATTTTCCTCAACACTGGAAAAGAATAACATACCCTGAACTGATGAATGATCTGATGATTTCTGCATTAAGGATTTGTCTCACTAAGACAGATACCTACCTTTTCACTCATTGATTCTTCAAACTTGTGATTAAAGAGGCACTTGTAGACTCGGCCTTCCCCAGCCTGCGTCTGTGAAAAAGAACAGTAACATTTACCAACAAAGATAAGACTTGTAATGCTTAACAAAGAGGCTAAACTACACCTAAAGAGATTTATTTTTTAAACTAGAAATATATTAAAGTTAATATTTCAAATGACAGTGATAGTTTCTCTACTATAAAAATCTTAAAGGTTTTATTGCATTTTTTAAAAATCTGGTTGTGTTCATCACCCTTTTAGTAAGAAGACACTCAGCCAACACAAGCTAATTCAGACTGAACAATGCAGCTCTCCAGTTCATTGGTCTGGCGATAAGGAGTGCTGTGAGTCGAGTCAGACTCAGACCAGGCTTACTACTGCAGATGGGAGCAGTCACTTACCTTTGCTGCCTCCTCCACATTCGAGTTGTTCCATGCCCTGTCACACCGGCTCTGGTGCCCATTAAACCATTTATGCCAATTCAGTTCCTTAACATGCTGGAAGTAATGCTTGTTGGGTGAGTGAATTTAATACCAGATATATAGCAAAATGACAGCTACAAGGTGCCTGTTTCCAGTATTACACTAATTTGCCCAGACTCCATTTTACTGTTCCATTCCTTCTTCCACTGTGGTTATGTGTTTTTTGAATGAAAGAATGTAGAAGGCAAGGGGAAATACTCACATTTTCACAAAACCTTTCTCTATCATCTCGACATGCAAAGTAGAGATGCCGGTCCAAGTGGAAGTCATCCGAAGAGAGTTCAGCTACACGAAGAATTGCTTTCTTACACTGATCAGAAACCTGAATTCGAGGATCAGTCTCCTCTGCCTCTTTTACCAGGCCTTTTTCCAGACATGCCACCACCTCTCCTTGTGAGTGGGCATCCTACATGAAGAAGAGCAAGACAACATCTGTAATCAACCACTTACATAAACTATCTGTGACTCTGGATAAGCATCACCTAAATTAACCAACAAATAGTCTACATATAGCTTTCCAAAAGTTCAGCCTAAACCGAATTTACATTCTTAGTAGGCAACAGTTAGTATCTGTGCTATCCACACGCTTTATACATCACCATCCTGCTGATGGCCACTGTGAAATCCCCCTCCAATGCCCTGGGTTTGTTTTAATGTGATTTAATGAGATTATCACTACTTAGTCACACTGCTCAGAGCAGTTTACCAAAACAGCCAAATTATCTTTAATCTGACATAGCTCTCCCCGCACCATGGCAACTGCAAGCAATGCCATCACATTAAGAACATACTTGGGGGAGAGAAAAATCATAGTTCCTCTGTGCTGAGACAAGCCTTCGGTTTTGGTGGTGATAATTAGTGATGCTAAAAAGGCCACAAAGCAGCTTTGTCCAATGTAGACTTCTTAATGCTAATTCCTCCATTAAGGGACTAAAAAAAGCAAAGCTTCCAAGAGTAGACAGTCTCAGACAAAGCCTTTCTGGCCCAATACCGTAGGCCATGTCCACCGTCCTGAAGCCTGAAGATGAATTTGGACTATGAGCAGCAACTGCCAATAAACAATCTCCTCAGCTTTGTAAGAAAGCCCGGAAGAAGCAGGGCAACACTCCATTTAGTTTTCTACATCATTTTATGTGTTTAGAAAGGGAACTATAACCCCTCTCTACCTCTGATTCCTCTTATAAACAAGAAGTCTTCTGGAACAGATCTCTCAAGGCTCCTGCAAGTTTTTTTTGTGAAGACCACCTCAATTTACGCTGCTCTGCTGTGAGAGGATATTGCTACTAAACTTCTATCAGACTACCTGAAGCATACATCAACCTGGTATTTGTAGTAACCATTTAGGAGCTATCCCTTCAGCTCGCTCCGTCAAGTAGGCTCATCCACTGCTGTTGCAGCAACATGAATAAGAGAGCAGTCTCCGTAAAACATGACCATGACTATTCAATCCCATGCAACTATTCCAAATCTTTTTGTTCTGACATGTCTCCTCGGGCAGGCAGCCTTTCACTCCTGTTTAACTCTGCTGCACTTGGAGCACAAGCAAAATTGGCCAATTAAAGTCACAACCCAGAAATAACATCAGTTTTAAAGGGCTAAAAGTAGTTTTCCCCTTAAATAAAAAAAAAAAAGCAAAACCGACCTCAAACCACACACAACCCAAACTCTGTATTTTGGTTTGCTCTTTTCCTTGAGCAGAAACCAGCCAACTTCGTATGTTGGCCAGATATCAGCATCTTTGAATAAATATGATTATACATCAACAGTCCCTTTAGGACTGAACCCAAAAGGGATCCAAGGAATACTAGTTAGCAGTACTTTCACCACGTTACTTAGAATTGTCATTTATCTATAACCACACCAAACACAAACCCTGTTCTGCAAATCCTTGTGGTCAGTCACAGACAGCAGTTACAACTGAGGAGCCAGCAAGCCTAAATGATTGAAAACAAAAGTTTTAAGCTCCTTTGGCAGTTTTTTGCTCCAGCCTAGGTGAGGTTGCAGCTGGGAGGCAAGGCAGGCCAAGACTACTCTCACTCACTTGCAAGCCAGCAATGAAGGCACAAGGCAAGATTTTTCCACATAAGTTTCCTGATTTCTTGCAGCATGGATCTAGATTCCTGGTCAGAGTCATACTATATATGAAAGTAAACCTATTTTTATTAGTCTAGTGAAAGCCGATTTCCATATGCTGGATGCTGAATGTTTACTGTTGCATATCAGCGACACAACACAAAATGACTAATTTATTGCATTGCTTTGCAAATACAATTTTTACATTTGGGTAGATAATCTTGCAGTGCTGTCTGCTCTGCTGCCCTGTATTAAAGCAATTTAAAAACATGTCAGATTTAACAGAAATAAACACAAGTCAACACAGCTAGCTCCTGGAAGATGCAGTCCTGCTCTTTTCTCCTGCCTCCAAGGATTCACATGCCTTCTTGTGGTGCCATTAGTGTTCCTTGCCCACCTGACACTGTTTGGGATATTTACTGACCTAACCTGGGGTTTGTTTTCAGGCAGATATCAGGTCCCTGAGTGCTAGTGCTGACTAGTTAAAGTCAGCTTAAGGAGGTCCTAACTCTTCATTTCTTCAAAAGGGCATGAAGGCAGCCATGCTACTAGTCAAAGAGAATATAGATGGGACTTTACAAATCTGGTTTAGAGAAATATCACTTCAAGTTTTAATTACAGGCTAACACCTACTGTATTTAAGATTGTGCAATCTCTTTCTGGAGACTGGAGGGGGAAAACAAACATGTGTGCAGATGCACTCAATTGTCTTTTTCTGAGTCAGCTGACAATCAAAAGTTTGACAGGCTCATCCTAAGGATGGCGGGACAGCTTTGACACACATTTGCAGTACATGCATCACTTGGCAGCTCTACACCACACTGAGCTGCCTGTTCCCACCAGCACTCCACGTGCCACCAGTCCTGGGGGGCCAGCTCAGCACCAAAGCCAAGGGTCGGCATCCCACGGCGTGAGCTCTCTCAGTCCTGCTGCAGCACCAGCTGTCTGGTGTGTACAGGGTTATAAATGCCTGCTGCAGCTCTGCTGTGGAATGAATTCCAAAGCTTTTCCTCTATCCAGTACCCTGTTGTCAGAAAGCCTCTACCTTAGAGTTGAAGACCTTTAAGTTCATTCCACAAGTCAGGACTTCCCAAAATTGCTGCAGGGGCTGACAGTCTAGGCCTCATTTCTCCAGAGCAACACACAAATACAAGAGATTAAATCTAAAAACCACACGTGTTTCTCGGAACTGTTGTCTCACCATCATTACCAATCTCAAATGGAGAATTTTAACTGAAAGTTGCAAAGATCTGTTAAATATACCAGACAGTTATCTAGTCTAGAGTGTCTTGAAACTCTGCCTAGTTTTATGAACTGATACAGTGCTGTCCGATGGCACTTCAACAGAAAAGTGGAACTAAGTTCTAAATGTGCCCAAGCAAGCCCCCTTCAGCACAATGCTTTAGGAGATTTTAATTCCTATGATCAAAATTCAAACTCCATGCACATCGCCAACAGAGAATTTTAGAAACCTTGTTCTTACTATTCGTTTTCCAGCAGACATTCCCCCCACCTCCCATATGTTTTTAGGCTTTGCAATTCTCATTTATTTTTTTGCCATTTTCAGAAGTTCCCCCAGAAAAGACTATTTAGTCTGAACCTGGACATGCCTTAAGTTCATGACTATTCTAGCAGCAGACTTGCAGAGAGAAGCTAGAAAAGTGACCAGAAAAAGAGCGAGGAGTAGAAACGAGCAGCAGACAGGAGGGTGAAACACAATCTGTCTCCCCAGCAGCACAGCACCTTGCACTGAATGGCCGTACTGACTTGCTGAAGCCAGAGCAGTCAGGCTACGGAAAACAACCCAGCAGATCTACCCCAACTTCCAGTTCAGCACTCCGCCTGGCTAACCCGGACACCAGGGTTATGAGAACGGCTCCTAGATTAACTAGTTCGCAGTACTTCACCTGATAGCACACTGCTACAATACTACACTGTGTAAACAAAGACTGAGCTGAGCGTTATCATTTCTTTCCACTTGACTCATTTCTCCTCTGTGTCCAGTATTTCTATGAAACTAGGGAAGAAGTAAGAGCAACTGTACTCAAAAGCACTTAGGGTTGAAAAAAAAAAAAGGCAAGAAAACAATGATCTCCTAATGTGTAAGGAACCTGAAAAATACAATTATCTGGTAGTTCTACAACAGATGTGCAACTGACACTTACATAGCCTTCATTAAGGCAAATAACCAACATCAGTTCAGACATCATGCCTAAATCCAGAATCCAGGAAACTATACACTACCCACTAGCTTGATACAATCCTGGACATTACCGGGCTTGGGAAAGCAGCTCGTTCTGATAGGCAGCCCAAAAAGAAAAAGCTCTGTTGCAATTACGTATTTCAATTTCAAATTAGATCCCTATTGCATGAAGGCAAAGCAAGCTTTACATACCAGGAGATCAAATTTGCTATGAAGTGCAACAGCCAACTGGAAAGGTGACTGAAACTACTATTAATTATTTCTCCATTAACTGGAAGAAAAAAAACAACTTACAAGACTTAGGCTGCAGGTGTGACATTTGAAAGCTTTTTCTACTATATACAGCAAAATTAAGTCTACAGTCAGATGGAGACTTCTAAATTGTACTTTATTGCTCTTACAAAGTAGAAAGCCAACAAGAAACGTGGAAAAGAAAGTACAGAAACTACTACATCAGAAGCAACAAACCCAGCAGGAACAGAATTCAATTAGGAAGTCGAAAGCAAGCCAAAACTAAAAGGAAGTATAGAAAAGGAGAACAGTTAGCTAGCATAGGGGCTTCAAAAGGCAGTCTCATTTTGGAATACCTACTAAAGTGCCTTTTTCACTTTAAAATGCCGGTTTATCCTAGTTACTATGATGAAGCTATCATACTGTCATTTAGAAGCTGCCTGATGTGGATGGAGTTAGCAGTCTAGTAGTGCTTATTTCCATAAAAAGAAGAGAAATGAACCTCTTTCCCCATCTTCTTCCTCAGGTGCCCAGGTCCTATTTATTAAATTCACAGTTACATTCAGTCACACAAAAGGGTAATGACTGTTTCTCTACAGGTAACTCTCAGAAGATACTGCATGGAAATAATACCTGAACCAGCATCTGATGGGAATAAATTAGATGAGATTTCTCCAAAGCAGAGAAGGGATAAACAGAAGACCAACAAAAGAAATGCTTGCATAGCCATTTATAGCTGTTTCCATAGCAGTATAAAATACTTCAATTGCTCTAAGTGCCAAGGATGACAGCACAACAAAAGACATCACATGACAGGCTGCAATGCTTTCACAAACCAAGGCAAAATATTCTGGGTTGGGTACTAAGAAAGTTGGGAATATGCATAAACCACACTAACCCCCATAAAAGTCTGGCTAGTGACTTGCTGCGCTATCCCACAGAAACACAGTGACCCAACACTTGCATTCGTTTCCCTCTCCTATATGATTTGTGACCTTCACCTCCCCGGCCATCCTCACCCTTCACCCACCTCAACTTTTGTGACCAACACGGTAGGTTATGCAGCTACACACACAATCCTGTCAGCACTGGTTTCACTCCTGCTACATGTGATTTGACTTACTCATTAAATCCTTCTGTAGCCTACTGTACCTTTCAGTGCTACCATAAGTATTTCAATTTTAATTTGTTTTAATATGGTCAGGCCACAGGTAGTATGTAGACCTGACACCCAGGACTCCCATATTACACTTCTGATTCTACACTGATTGTTAAAAGCAATTTCTTATTTCATGAGGACCTTCAGGCGATGATCAGAAGAGAGTCTTTACTTTATGGAGAAAACAAGCTACTCAGCTGTTACTAGCCTGAACCTGCAGTGCATACAAGTTCCTCCCACTTCCATAGCTGCTTCTGTTCTTGAAAGCAAGTACTTATTTTTGTACTTTTTGTTGTTCAGCTAAGTATTCTCAAATACACTAGCACTTTAACACACTATGGATGTAAAGCTGCTTACAGCAGCTAATCTCTCAAACAACTAGGGAAACTTTTAAACAAAAAAAAAGTATGTATTTTTGGCTAAATCTTTTCACCCCCTCATTAATAGCTGATATAGGAGACTAATTCTTAAAAGCATAAGAGCTATAATTTAAAAAGCACTGTAAAAAAGTTGATAAGCTAATTTTAACTTTATCCCTAAACTTAAAAACTTACCATAAAAGAAGCCACTCATTTCTGCAGTAATTGCTGCCGGCATTAGCTATGCTGGAGTAAACAGGGAAAGACTGTACCTTGAAAATAACCCTGCATCTAGTCACTACAAACTTTTCATCAACCTCCACTTAAGTTTCATATGACAAAAAACACTGTTTTAGTAAAACCAGTACAGTATTAGTAAGTTTGTACTACTAAAATACAACACTAGGTAATATGTGCCCTTCAGCCATTTTCAGGTGAGCAGAGGAATGGGGAAGCCAAGAGATAAAAACTCTTGATTCATTCTATCAACTACAGCCTGAAAAAGCACAGGCCACGCCACCTTGATAACCTTCCTGCGTCAGACCCAACTAGACTGTGAAATAAGCCTAGCAACAGGTCTGCTTAAATCTATTGTTGGAAATTCATCACATGAGTCAAGCCTGCCAGAGCGTGATCAAAAAGACAACTACCTACCAGATCACCTGTAGTGCAGCAAGGAAAGACAAATGAAAGTCATCTCTGAATAGTAGTCCCCCCCAGAGGAACAAATACATATTTATTGAAAAGGTACTGTACAGAATCAGGACATCACCCTTTCCAGACAGATGAGATATGCCATGTATTTTCTCAGTTGCAAGTAAGACAATAATACTATTGAAGAGTCTCCACATAAGTTTCCTTAGTGAATGACTTTTACAAGCGGACTGACAATCTACATGTTCTCTGGATACCTTTTCTCCAGGTCGAATGCTGCCACATTTCAGGAGATTGATGTCAGCCTTGCAGTCATCCATGAAGCCACAGATCAACCGATAATCGCTGAAGATAATGGCTGTCATTTTAGTGATGTACTGATGGCACTGGTATTCAGTGATGTTGCCTCTGTGATCCACCAAACATGACACCAAGAAGCCTTTACCAACTGGTTCATCCGCACACTCCTTGATCTGTTTAAAAAAATAATAAAAATACAGTGGCTGCACTTACTGAAGTTAACCTTTTTAAAAAAAATAATCCTCAAAGAAACTTGCATCTGAAGCTTCAAAATCTGCTGGCAAAGAAACCCTCTAGGCTTCAGTTTGATTTTCAGTAAGTCAGAATACTTGAAAACATTTCAGAAATGAGAAATACCTCAGTGTGCCAGTATCTGAAGAAAGCAAATGCAGTGACCTTGAGAATTATAAAACCTCTTGCTCAATAATAATCTTTCATAATAATCACATTGAACCCCTGCAATCAAGTGGATTTGTAGGAAAAATGCTAGTTTGACAAACCTTTATTTAGAAAGCCAAGCATATTACAACATCACTAAATCATACTTGGACCCCCATTAGCCACCTGACCTCATACAACACAACACATACAACACATTCTGGCTACAAGTGAGAGTGATTCAAAAGTCAGTACAGTATTTATTGAACTGTTTATAACTTGGTGGAAGCTGAAAACTACTATAAAAGAAAATCATAATCAAATTCATTTTTATCAGGCTCTTAGAGGAACTGATAGTTGATACTAAACCATTTTACTCAGTGGTGTAAAAATAATAAAATCGTGGCTAACAAAAGCTGAAAGCTGTGCAGGGATTGGAAAAGCAGTATACACGGACAGGTCCCTAATATAAAGCAGAGCCTGCACTGTTCGGGGAAGCAGACAGTAAGGCCAAAAAGGTCACCTTTGGAAGTAAAAGATGCAGGCAGTTTTGACAATGTCTTTCCAAGGGAAGTGAAAAACATGGTTCCTTATCAGGAACCATCATTCTTCCTTATCCCTGAGGAATCTTGAGATAGGAGCAGTGCAGTGCCTTGCTCCAAAGAGTACCAAGATTACACAGACTCTTTTTAACCCTGGGAAGCCCATGTTGAAATACTTGTCCAGTTCTGGTGTTCCCTGTTCAGGATCATGCTGAAAACTGCAACCATGATGATGCAGGAAGCATGCCTGACAGCCAGACACTGAAGTACAGCAGTGACAGTTTTTCAAGCAATAGATACATGGATTGACTTCATTACATCAAAGATTTGTCCCTGTACAAATACTGAAGGGCTCATCAGTCTAAAAGGAGATCCATGACAATCAATAATCGAGGAAGGTTTTAGACACCAAGCAAGGGCGATGTTAAGGGAACTATTTTATCTCAAGGGAATCATTATTCTCAAATATCAAGTTGGAACCTTTATACTGGAAATTTTTAAAAATGGACCATCATCTCTAGAAAGATGTATTTAATTCAAAGGAAAACTAACTCAGGGAATACTGTGACAGACTCATACAGGTCAGACTAGATGAATAAAACCGATCTCTTGCTGCCACAGCTTACAAGGCCATTGCTTTCTATGTAACAAATAAAACATGCAGCATTTTAAACACCATTATTTGAAGGCAGATGTAGGCTGGTAGAACATTTTGTAATTAATCTATATAGCTATTAGAAAAACATAGCTACTAAGGTCAACATAATTGTTATAGAAAATGCTTAAAATACATTTTGAAGTGAAAACATGTATGAGTCATTGCAGGGTGAAAGGGAGAGAGTTGCGCAAGCTTTCTCCAGGAAAGCTGCATCTTCGGTTTGGCCCTTCTTCAGCTTAAGTACCGCAAGCCAAACCAGCACACAACAGCAACATGCTGTTTTTGGAGGAGCTTGGCTTTGGAAACAGCCCCAGAGCTCCACGGCCTGAGCCAGTGAATTGCATAAAAGACCAAGCAATCATGTTATTGCCTGGCCACTTCTGAAACAACCACCATTATCTGGTAGCCAACTATAATTCTAGATTAAAATTATTGCCAGAACTTATAAAATCGCAACAGTTGAGAAAAAAGTTGGTATTTAAATCTATATTTAGCTGATAAAATTAAAGGTGGACTTTTCAGAATGAACCTGGTTGGGACAGTCACCTATTTCCAAATGACTTTTACTGGAAATTAATTTTCTAGTTGTATTTTGTTCTTAATGCAAAACAGTTCTTAAAATCAGCACTCGGATATCAGCAAGAAAACAGCTACCTGTTAATGTGAATTAAAGAAAAATATTCATAGGCTAATACTGTATGTTAGCAGTATTTTCCCAATACATATGTTAGTTTTTAAAAACTGTGTTTTAGAAATACTTTTAAAAATTAGTGGAATAGTTTATGCACCTGTCTTAGTATTAAGTATCAGAAGATCAAACAAGATTATTGTGACTTATGCAACTTTTCTTTCTTGAAATAAAAAGCATTCACCAAACAGCAAAATACCAGCAGTCCATGTTATCATTCACCACAATTATAAGATGAACTCTAGTGGCTGATGTACAGCTAAAATGCTGTGCTCTTCCCACAACACATCCCAGATTTAGAGGGTACCATTTACAACAATGTCAGACTGTCACTGTACAGAAGTCATAAACAGACTGTTGAAAAAGCATTTTCAAGAATGCCTTGACTGTAAAAATTCTGCAGCAGCTATATGACTTAAAACAGAAAAATATAATCTTCCCTATGATTGCAAAAAATGAGATTTGACAGGTTTTGTAGTGTTTGCTTTGGGGAGTTACTAAACTCAAAACACAATGTAACCCTTTTATGCAAGCTGTTTTCCTTCCACTGTTTAATATTCTAGCTTTCTTGTATTAACTGTTTTCTTGGTCTCTCCTTATACTAAATAATGGTTTCCCACTAATGCTATTCTTACGCAACTCAGCTGGTACTGAGAAGGGGAAGCAGAACCCTAGCAGGCCATGAAGAAAAATCAATCGAATACCACTCAACTACACTACTAATTCCCAAACATTTGGAGCCAGGCTGCTGTTGACATCCTCAATTTCTCAGATCTCTGTGTGTTCATCTCAAATGAAAACTTTGTAAATAATGGGGAACCCAAAACATGAGGACTTGAGGAACCACTCATCTTAAACTTGCTCTGGGCACTGACATATTCCCCTTGTCTATTAAGCAAGTCTGCACCACTGAAAGCTAGACCCATGGCAAATAAACTGCCAACACAAACCAAGGTTGGAGAGACAATCTGGTATACATGCAACTGACTGTCTTTCAAGAAAAGCTACTTTAAAACCCACAAAGGGGCCATCATCTAGAGCAAAGAGGTTTTTTAAAAAGCAAGTTTATGGGTAGGTGAAGATATTCTGGTGGATATACAAACTATGTTTTTCAGAGCACGGTTTAATGACTGAATTAAGTCAGCTGAAGCCTGTACTGCTGTAAAGAGCCTTGGTGCCACTGCTTCCCCTTAAGTCTAGCTGAAAACTATCTCAAGCAAAGGGAAAAAACCTCAGGCTCAGTCAGCTCCTGTGTGGTTGAATGTACAGCCTCCAGAGCTCCAGCATGAGCACAAGGAAATAAATGATTTATCAAGTAATCTTTGAAGCTGGACTGAGGTGTGTTGATGTTTGAGGTAGAGAACTCCTAGTGCAACCTATAAATGGGAAATTCCTAACAGTCTCCTTAGAGTAATTAAACTTTGAGCCTTGAAGAAAAAAAAAAGTTGATTCATCATTTGATGCCTACGTGCTTATTCTTTCTGCTAGCAAGACATAATCCAAAATCAGCTTTATGCTAAGTTCAGTTGAACCCCTCCTACACTAACACTTGTTAAAATTGTCAAACACTTGATGAAAAGGGGACAAATCCAACCCACAACAGATTTCTGACAAAAAGTCAGGTGAGAGCTGATGGGTTTAGTTTATCATTTCTTTCTCCTGCCCCTTTGTCTGGCACCACTAAGGTAAGTGGCTTTTTCTGCAAGGAAATCAAATTAATTACACCTAGTAATTTGGCATCTAAGACTAGAGCTTTCCCAAACCTTATTTACACACTAATTCACTATCACAAAGAAATGAAAAAAAACACGTTAGTGCCACAACAGCAGCCATGCCTTTCTTCTGGCTTACCTCTGCAATAGTGGACTTGCAGACTTCTCTGGCCACGGATTCAAACTTTGGATCTGTAGTCAGATTCAGCTTGTAGTTCCACAAGAGCTATAGAGAGAGCATTTGTAGAAAGAGAGTTTAAGAGTTTCCTACAGAGAATGACAAATATTTTTCTTCAGAAAATAATGAAACATCATTTATTCCCAGTCTGTATCATCATCCTTCTACAGTGCAACAATCTATGTAATGTCTCCTTGCCAAAAACTTTGTCCATTTCTGCAGTAATTTTCTCATATTTAACAAATTCATGCTGTTAGAAATCTCTCCATAAGGTCATGAGCTGACTCATTACAAGGAAATATATCTAATGAAGACAATTTCATAACTGAAAGGATGAAACAATGAAAGCTGTAACTTGCTACCAGCTACATATTTATCAAAGTCTTTAGCTCACCATACCTTTCTGCACCATGGCTTGTCTGCCTGATGCAAACGATCTAACAAAAATGAAGTCCTCAACACAAGCAGATTTCATACTGAAAACCTAATAAAAACCTAGCAGAAGAGGAAGGAGACAATGCAGCTGGTTCCTTCTGTGAGGGGCTGTGACCAGACAACTTTTTGGACACAAATACATTTCAGACCTATAGGAGGTTCTCCCTCTTGCTAAGCACAATGATACATTAGGCACTAGACTGCAAAACGTCTCGGCAAGGACTGTTCTTCTAGGAGCCAGAGATTAGCTCACATAGGAGCCTTGATACATTGGGTCATTGTGCAAGAATCAATCTTGGGCAAGTCACACTCTGCAGATATATACACATCCCAGATGTCCTCCTGAGGCACCATAAAGTAAAAATACAGGGTAAGATAATAAAGCCTCAGCAAATTAATAGCTGAGATGTTGCCTAAGAGAAGCTCTATTAGCTCATCTTTTTTTTTTCTAGGAACTCAAGTTGCATTTAAATATTTTTCTGTAAAGTTTAAATAGTTTTAAACATCTGTTTCCAATATTCTGCCTCTGTGACAAAATCAAATTAATACCAAAAAGATAAACAGTTTGGTCAAACTTGTATTTTGAAGTTTCAATTGTACACAAAACACTAGAAAAAACAACAAAAAACATGATCATACACCAAGAAGGCAGGTTTACATCATCTCCAAGACAGTGGAAGCACACACAGAGAACTAAAAATTAAATCAGCACAGTTGCACTGTCTTCCACACCTCATATCATGGATTTATGAAAAGTTAAAAAAGGAGAAGATGGAAGTCTAGGGTATTTCAGAGGAAGTAAGAAGTTGTAAATATGCAGGTTTAATAAATAGAAGTGTATAAGGAGGGAACCTGTCCTCACAGAGAGTGCTGTAGACCTCTCCCAGCCAGGATCAGAAGGACAAGAATGAGGTCCAACACCTACAACTCTGCATTTGTAATCTCAGACTCTGGAGAATCCTGAAATGAGATGCTCTCCAAAGGAACCTTCCCACAGACAGAAGGAAGGTTAAACTTGCTGCTTAAAAAAATCCTGATTTTAGCACTAGGCTGTATTTACCCAGAAGATGATCAGCAGTTGTACTACCTAAGCCTGCAGAGAAAGACGAAGAAAACATTTGAACATGAGATGACTCTCTTGTGGTCTAGCTTTTGATCATTCCCCTTCAATTTCTGCCTGGGAAGATGAGACTTTGCCTGACTTCCTATTCCTGAATGGCTTCTATAATCCACAGCAGCCTGACATCTGCCTTGTGGCAGAGACACTGCCATTTAATCCAGCAGAGGAAAATTCCAACTTTGATTTCTCCATTTCTTCTTCATTCAGGTAATTTCTGTTGGCACATTTAAATGTCAGGTAGGTAAGTTTTAATTATCGAAGACTTCTCTTTCAAAAAAAAAAGAAAAGACAAACAGAAACACGATGTGTCCTTCATCTGATCCAACCCTGCGCAACAGAGAATTATAGCTGCCATGAAGTCAGGCAGTGCAGTGCTAAAGGTTAATTTATAAACACAGTCAGAAATTACTAGTTGTACAGCGTGGCCGGGTTTCATTTCTGGAATTTATCTTCCAGTAATAAACCAAAATATAGCTTCTCAACCATCTGAAACCAAGACCATCATTGTGGCATGCACTTGACTGTGTCCAGGGCTAACCAAACAATTCACGGTCTTGATATGGTGTATTCTAACAGAATGCAAATGAGAGAAACCAAAGGAAACCTAATACCAACCTTAGCTCTGATGATTTTTTTAAAAAATGTTTTAAGAGTCTTGGGATTTGAAGAGTCAGCTTGACAGCCTGAAAACTGGCTAACAGTTTGTTCACAGTTAAACACAGCGCTGAGAGGAAATCTGTTCTAAAACCAGCCAAGTGGTTCAAACTGCCTCTAAATATCACACCCCCACAGCATTTTCCAAGTGAGTCTAAGAATTTAGCAGCTGTGAAAGCAATACAGAAGGCTTCAACAGCTGAAATTAAAGAGTTTAAATTCAGTTCTGCTCACATCTTTCCCAAAAGGAGCACATCATACTGCTCCCAGTAACTCACGGGAACCACCCCCCAACTATAAAATAGGAAAGACGTCTGCTACACTCCTCCGATACAGAACTACAGTTTACAAAGCTTTTAAGTACATTGCACTTCGAAGCCTCCAGTAAGACCACAGTGGCTCTACTGGATTAAAGAAGTCACCTTGTGTTTTTCCTCCATAGGACAGCACAGAGACCCAAACGTGTCCTGATTAACGGCTCTTGCAAACTACCAAACTATGCAAAATATCAAAGGTTGATAATGGATATAAGATGCAAATGTCATAGCTAGAGACTAAATAAAACAAAGCAATACTTACGTGATTGCAGTCTGAAGAGATTTCATTATCTGGCTGAAAGGAGAAAAAAGGAGTGTCAGTTCAATACTGATGTGATGCATTACCATAAACTTACAGGAACTAACATACTGTCAACTCATTTTCATTGTAAGAAACAATTTTACATAAGCAATAGGAAATTTTAAAACCTGCATAAGTGATGATATCTAAGTACCAAAAAGATCCAAATAACAGGTACCTTAGACACAATGCTATCTTAACTCTACCGAACATAAATGGCACAGGAGTAGCAACATTTATGTAGATGCTGTAAAAACATAATGAATGCACCTGTGTTTGGCCCAATTGCCCAAACTAAGGCAGCAAAAAAGCATCTGTGGGAAAACAAAGATGCAGCAGTAAAATTTTAAAGAAAAATAAGTTTCATGCATACAACTGAAGGAGAAAGGTAGAACTCGCTTCCCTTCCCTAGACTGAAATGTTCTTATGCCCCATCTGAGAAGCAAAATCTTTTCTTTCAGCTGTACATAAAGGGGCCAGTCTAAAGCAGCCCCGAAATTTACAACTTCAGCACGAGAAACTGGTAACATCCCATATTCATACATCACTTAAAAATATTTTCTATATTCTTAATTTTATAGTAATGAAGGTACTCTGTTATATACTCAAGACAATCCAACTGACAAGTCCTAACACACAACCTCCACCAGACCAGTTAATGTGTTGGAGAGAAACACCCATGCTCCACAAGACCTGTGGCTGCAAACCATCCTGTTCTCCTTCTAGCCTGAGTAGCTTCCACAATGGAGAACTCCTTGAAAAAAGTTAATCATACAAATCCCTATCTCATCTCCATAGCAAGCCAGGACAAAAATCACTGGCCCATTATACCCACAGAAAAATCAACCCTGACTCAAAGAGTCTGCTTCCACCGATATTTAAGATGCCAGACATGCTCCAAGAGCCACAGACACTCAAAACCGCTCAAAGCTTAAACAAACACATCACTGACACCAACACATCAGAACTCAGATATTTGTTGTAAGAAAACTAGCATTTCATCAGTTTTGGACACAAGCAGCCTATACCCAAAGAGTTTTTCAGTGCAAGCTTGTGCTGTTGGATGACACTGCATGTCGTATAGCTGCACAACTTGCATCATTGCTGCTTCAGAGAGCACAAACACAAATGTATGGCAAAAAAAAGAGCATGGGAAATATTTCCAAGTCCTTTATTACAGCCATTATTAACTAAAGAACTTTTATTTTGTATAGCAGGAAGTGGCAGAAATAACCTTTCCACTTAGAACATAACAACAAAATGGTACCTGAAGGATCATAGTAATTAATTGCAGTTTGGTCAGACCACCACCATCTAAAACCATATCTCCCAAAGTAACCATGAATTTGAAAATTAGGATACCAACTTTTTTTTAAAGAAAAAAGGCTAGCAGATGCCTGCTTATTGTCTTCAGACTGCAGAATTGATTCTCACAACTGAAAACTAAGATGGCATCCAAATTATAGGATTTTAAAGCAGCCCGTAAATCCAACACTATCGTGACTTACAGGGTGTTTTTTCCTGAATTTTTGCACCCATTCTAATCATCCAACAACAGATGGAGGGTTTGGACTAAGCTAATTTCAAAAGCTGAGAGTCAGAACGCCCTCCACTGAAGTTGGTGTCTCGGTCTTTCAGTCAAGGATAGTTTCTTTATATAGGCTAGCACTGTAATTCTCCTCTGGAGGACAGGACTTACTTACACATCTGCAAGCAGAAGAATAAGAACTGGAAAGCACTCTCCCCAACCCCTTCTTGGTTGCTGCAGTTAAGAGTTTTGCATCCTCCAACCTAATAACCTTTGTTTCAGATCCACCAAAGATTAAAGCTAAGTTTTTCTGGAAAGATGAGCCTAAGAAGATAACAGACTGGTTCTCACTGACTGGGGAAGCTTAAACAAGCTTTTCTTGAAACACACAACATTAAAATACCACACATTGAAATATCAGCTTTCCCTGCACTCTGCAAGCAAACCTCAGCTCTGAGCCATCAAGACTTACTCTTCTGAGAAGAGTAACAGAAGTTAAATGGGACCTTAACTAAGATTTAGTACTGCATACATTCACAGTTCAGTATTTAAATATGCAAAAGCATAAGATCTAGCCAATAATCCTTTAAATGTGGAACAAGATGACCACCTGCTAGCTAAAAGCTGTGATCCTTCTTCCCTCTTACCATTTCAAGTGTAGGAGAGGTAGTTTCAGTGGCAATGCTGACCTGCTTCTCCCAATTTAAGTGAAGCAAAAGGAGAATAATAATCCTTTTTATCTTGTGTCTGATGAACTGGCTGAGTTCGAGGGGAAAAAACCTCCCCAGCACAACCCACACCAGTTCTGCCTTTCTAAGGAGACAGCCTGTGGCACTCTATCCGCTACATCCACCCAAGAAACCTTCCGAACAAGAGCAGTTTCAGAACAATATGCCTTGTGTAGTAAGTCATGAAAAAAAGGTAAGTTTCATATTACCATTAAGCAAAGTTGAGGAGCAAGAAAAGCTGCATTGTGTCATCCCCACATGGTGAGCTTGAGGAACACAGATACTCAGAGACCTCCCCCTAGGGCAGAGGGAAGGAGGAGAACAGCCCAGATCTGCACCACATGCGAATTAAGGCATTTTAGGAGAGGAAGCTGACAGCAAGGAGGATGTTCCACCGATTAGTGAGGGAGAAGGACTCCTCTTACATCTCCTAATTGAAGGTTTAAAAACAGATTTACAGAAAGCACATGTGCCTCTGGGCTCACAGAAACTTTTGCTGTTTAGCAGCTTCGGTGGGAATATATTGCCTTTCTTTGCAGTTCTCTAAAAAGCTCTCCAAACTCCTTCATGCACTAACACTCAGCTTCCAGAGTATGAACACCACTTCCTACCTCCCAGGAAAAGCAGAGTTTAGGGCAAGTACTAGCTGTAAGAAAACCTGAACAGAAAAATCATTTCCTTCCATTCAACCACAAAACAACAGACACAAATCACACAATTAGTATTGTGAAGTCTACAGAGAAATTCGAAGGTTTGTATGAAGTTATATCACCACCAGACTATGAAGTCATCAACACTGTGTTGGGTTTAAAAGTGCCTTTTCTCACTCACCAGATCTCAATTCACTGAAACAAGCTGTGTCAGACACCCCTTTCTAAACCTCTCTGCTGCAGCAGTGGTATTAAACTAGGTCAAAATGATACAGCAAGTGAGCAACCCACCACCACTACCCATGCTCAAGGAGACCCAAGGTGTTGGTGTTTTAGCTTCAGAAATGGACCACTGTCATACTGGTTCCCAGCAATACTTATTTAGTCATAGCTATACCACAAACCAGTGTCATGCATCACCATCTAGTGAAGAGCACACTGTCTGCGGTGTGATTACTATCACCCCCACAGCTCGAGAAGCAGGGGCCCTTTCAGCTGCGTTTGCAACACAGACTTGATTTGTTCTTATTTCATCACATCCTAAAAAATAATTTACACCACTGGATTTTGAAAAGCAAGGTAAGAATCCTAATCAACTACTGTAGATGAAACTCAAGGTCTTGGGAGAACTCTCTGCAGGGATTACTGTAATCACCAGCAGCTGCCTGACCTTCCGTTCCTTTGCTCCCTTGAAAATGTCACGCAAATAGAAGAGTCTGAAGTCAACTGCCCTAGGCCTTTATTCCCAAAATGTAATCCCTCTTTAGAGCAGGAAGAGGGTATGACAGCAGACGTTTCCAGTATTCTTTTAAGGCAGGAGTAACAGTGCACTGGATGAAAAGTAAGGACCAGGCACATCTCAAACATCAAATACAAATAATCTTCAGGTATTGAAAACAACACGCTTTGGACTCACTCAAGCAAAAATCTCCAAGAACCAGCATAGAGCAAAACAGCAAAATAGAAATGCAATTTGCTTGTGGATGGGAGGAACCCAGTAGATGTTCTCTTTCTGAATTCAGGAACAGATTGCAAAAACAAACAGGTCAATTAGGTAAGGACATTAATTAAAGCAACTACCTTCCTACAAAAGAGAGGGTAGGAAGAAGTCCAGTCAGACTGCAGATGTCCAGTTTATTGCATTGTCACATGCATGATGCCCTACAGAGCACGGTGTATATGGATAAGCAGTACAGGCAGCTCATGGTTCCTAGCCACTGCAATGAAGTTTTCCACTCTGACCTAAACACACATAGTTATCACTAATATCTGTAAAGAAATGGTACAGCAGGCCTGCTGACCTGGGAGCTTCTAAGGAGGAGACTATCAAGCTGATAAAGTGAAAACTGACTTCTTAGCTGTGTTCTTCCCACAAATAACAACGATCCCTCTGCATCAAACAAACCCAGCTCAGACAGAAAACTCACAATAAAATGATTCAGTCCACAGGTATCAAGCTAGCTAGACTTAGGACACCAGAAAACAGCACAGGCTAGATGCACGATAGCAATCAAGAAGAGATCTGGGGGAACCACCCTCCTGCAAACCTGATCCCTGTCTGAGGCAACTGCTAGAAATGATTCTGTAGAAGAATCTGTGGAAACAAGAGCAGATACAGTAGTCTAGGCAAGAATCAACACAGCTTTTGTAAAAGAAGAAAAACCACACATCACACAACCACCCATGCTTCAAACCTACTGAAACATCCTGGAGTTCTGTGCCAACAAGCATATGGCTACAGTAAACCGTGTTCACACATCCTGCAATCCTGAAAGAGTCATGTGTGATAAAAAAGTTAAAACCAGTGATAATTTAAGTTCAAAACAGATGAAAAGACTTTGTGATTTAATTACACATTTAGTGAGCAATAAAAGTTAAACTTGTTAAGCTGAGCTTGAAATATTCTCCAACACCAGTGAACTGTTAGTACTAAAAACAAACCCAGTGTTGTTATGTCAGCAAAAAACCTCTACACTTATCATTCATGCTTTGAAAAAAAAAAAAACAGTTTGAGGTATGGTGCTGTGCATATATCATGCACTAAAGTTACCAAGCTCCTAGCTTCCATATACTTTGCTTATTTCATATAAATAATTTTTTCCCCACTTACAAAGAGACTACCAAAGTCTGCAGCACTGCAAATCATTTGAGCAAATAATTACTTCCACACTGGTTAGGCACTCCTAGTTCATGCAAACTTAATAATACAAGTTAAACACAAACATCTAACCACCTCTAAAACATATACAGAATTTTGCATATGAAAGTCAAATTATCAGGACCAGCAGTAATTTCTTTAGCCACCCCCCTGCACACACAAAGTACACACACAAAGTCGCAAATCACCCCAACCACCAAATTCTGCAACTGTTTTTCACTGAATTCTAGATTCTACAAGCTTTTCTATCTATGCTGACATTTTATACCCTCCATGGGTATGACACTACTAAGACAAGTGTGCTCATTCAGGAAAGATCAAAAAACACCAGCAGCACATGTTGTGTGTCCTCCTGGCCCAGAGCCAGGGAAAAAGGAGCCAAGGATGAAACAGGCCTTATCCATACCTACTTTGAGGATCCAGTGATCAGTATCTGCTTCAAACCCCAAGAATGTTTAGCAAGTCTTACCCTTTCTTACATAGCTCCAGTGAAAAACAGAATTTTAGTAACTGTCATGTTTGGCTTATTTCACATTTGCTTGACGGTAAGCAAAGTCTCCAGCAGACTGCATGCCCTTCCTCCATGGCAGAGATCCCTCCCTGTGCAAATACCATTGGCTGCAAAACGACAGAAAACGCTCAAGTTTTAATTCTGATGCATCAAAAGTGACCACAGATTATCATGCAATTAAAGGAAACACTGATTCTATTCACCTAACAGCCAAATATCGTTGCTGGTTACTTCGTAGCAGCAGACCCCTTTCCCCAGCTGGCTGTGCTGTGCAAAGCTGCACAGAGGGTGTCTGGAGGCTGCACAGCTGCTCCATGCTGGAAGTGCCACACTGTGCAGAACAGCCTGCTTGCACAAGCTATTCTTGTCCCTGCTGCTTCTGCCTCCCTGCATGGGGGACCCTCAAGCCCTTAAACCCTCTTAGCAGGGACCTTTCTAATTTCAATGCTGATCCATGTATCAGAACTTGGCATGATCAAATCAAATTTTCCCCTGATGTTTCTGTTTGTTCTTCCCTTAGTCCCCTCTTCTTCCTCTTGGAGGCTTTGCAGCCAGTCCCAGTGCCTTGTGGAACAAGGCAGACTCTGAAATTATGTGTTTGCCAGAGAAATTTGGCAGCACTACTACCAGATATAATGTTTCCCGTAACACTCCTCCACAACAGAGCTCTGCTACTAAGCACAGCACCGACACCAAGCTGCAGATCATGCCAGGAGGTTTCAGGATTTGCTCCTGGAAAGCGCTCTCACAACACTGGCAAAAATCTTAGACCAAAAGGCATGCAAGGGTGCTGGTAGTGTCACAAGAGAAGATGAAAGGAGGAGAGAAAGAAAAGAGCCAAGTGAAACCATAGCAGAGTGCTGAACTGACCTGATACCCCACTGATTGAGGTGGCCGATCTCTTCTTGTCTTCCTCACCCCTGCCACTGGCTCCATCTCACAGAGGACTCCAAAACCCAGCAAATCAACAGAAAAGCTGTTCATCATTTTAGAGTTTTCTGCCAGGCTAGTACAAATGTGATTACAGAGGAGTCCTGCCAGCAGCGGTCAGATTACTGGGAAAGCACAGTGGCATCTCCACCTGCAGCATCAGCCAGCCCATACATCTATTTAAGCTAGGCTGAGACAACCTAACTCTCAGACTACCTTCCCGAATGACTCTGCCTTAACTCCAACCAGAAACAGCTCAGAATCATTGAGGAGTATTTCAGTAGAGACACAAAATCAACAGCATGGGTTTCAGCAATATTACACAGCATCTGCTGGGGGATGCAGAGGAGAAATGAGTGAAAAAAAGGAATGGAAGCCCCAACAAATAATTCCAGTGCAACAGCTAATGAAAAAGCTTTTATCAAGTATGTTCATCATCTCTTAGTAAATCAAATTTCATCCCTTATTCCCAATACAGAGATTACACGTTTTCTGACAGTATGTACTCTATAGTACCCCAGAGGTGGAGCTTCACAGAAAGTTTCCCAAAAGCCACGAAGAGTTCACAAGCAAGATTCAGTTTTGCACAAAATAAAAGTGGTATGGTGGAGCCCCTGTCTCCCAAGAGAACCACATTGTCCTAACCATGATTTGCTCCTCAGAGAATAATGTTTTGGATGCACATGGCCTGGAATTAGAGAAATCCTTTCTAAATTAGCTTTGCATGGAAGCTACGAAAAAAGTTCATACCAAAAGCTCTGTGTCCCAAGGCACAGGAGGAGGGCAGCACTCAAGTGCAGGTTTCAGAGCAAACACTGCTTACTCATCTCCCCACTCCTACAACTTAATGAAGTGTTATGCTGCCAAGCAAAGCAATCAAGCTCTGACATTCCCCACTTGCAGGCAGCTTCATGACACTACCATTGCTCATGTGCTGGATAGCATCTCTAATCATTACCAGGCTCCCCCACCAAGGGCTCTTGCTTCATTCAGCATCAACAGAGAACAATACTCTGAACACTCAACCAGCCAATATTCATATTTGTCTTTGTTGTTAAACGTCTGGGCTCATGACTCCAATTTTCCACACTGAAAGCCATATAGTGTTCCCAAAGATCCTTTCCCAGTAGCACTTTCCTCCTGCTCTTTCAACAAGGCACATGTGTCACATCAATCAGGGCATCTATCCTCACCAAGGCACAATAAGCATCTCATGCCCATCGTTCAGGGCACGAGCTGTGCTGCTTTAATCCTAATGATTTACATTCACACATTCCACCTCTCAACCAAAAATAAGACAAGCATCCAAACAGGTGGGAAGCAGACTCAGCTATTTTTAGCTGCTGCCAGCTATTCTATTTAGAGGCAATAAAAATCAAATACCTTAAAGAAGCTGTTTCAGCCTTAACCACAAACCACAAGAAGAACAATTTTACTTTGAAGTCTTCCCTCCTTCCTTCAAGACAGTGGTAAGAGCCCTACTCTTCCCTCCACCTGCCACATTTTTTTAAGGATAGAGACAAAATAAACCTGGAGTTACCTCTATCACAGTATTTCAGATCAGAGCAACAGACACACAATTACATTTAACATCAGTACTTATAAAAAGTATGGATATTACATGTAAATCAAAAGGCCTGCAAAAGTCCTTGCACAATATCCAGCACTAGTCCCTTGCTGTTAAAAGAAAAGGTTTATCTGAGCTTTTTACATGGCTTATGTGCTCCTGAATTCTCACGTGGTATTCAGCTTCTCTTTTGTTACCTCACAACGCCAAAGTGGGGGGCAGGATGTACCAAGGGACCCCATGTGCCAGCTTTGAGAGAGATTTCCTGAAAACACAAAGTCTCCCAGACCTTGGCTGTCAGTCCAACTGCCTTCGTGAGAGATGAAGTGCAAGGGGGAGGTCTCCCTCAAAAGCAAGAGCAGCCTTAGCGCAGGCAGTGTTCAGCCACTTCTGACAGCTGGATTTGAAACACAACACTGGAATTTTCTTCAGAAGACCTGCAGGGCCCCAACACATCACTCACTCCTTCTCTGCCATAAGAGGCAGGTGAAGAACAAGATCCCTGAGCCAGGCAACTCCCTGCTGCTAAAATAAACCATTTCAGTTCTTCTCACGCTTCAGCATTAACCACAATCACCAACTTTATCATCCCCTGTATGCATCAATTTTATCATGGTACCATTCAAAGCATGAAGTAAAACCCATGACATAAGCTCAACAACTATGCCCAGGCACCGCTCTCTCCTCAGCTGCATCCACCCTCTCTTTCTTCATTACAACGCTCAAGCTCACTGAAAACGCTGTAGGTATCATGCAGCTGCTGAGAAAACGTGATGGCAACCTGGGGCTCCCCAATGCTAGGGTGACAGCAATTAAAAAAATGTTAGGACATGTTCCAAGTTAAGTTCATTACGTCAAACATAACACACGAGCTGAGAAGCACAAGCTCTTGACCTGACACTACTTACAAGGGACAGAAGTCTGGATCTTAAAATACTTGAAGAGATCAGCCTGTATCAGAAAAAAGCTGGACTTGTTATGTTATTCCTTCTCTAATTCTCCCAAAGAAAGTTCTCTGTCAAAACTGTCTGATTACTCAAAACAGCACATCCCGTTAAACTAGAGAAGTAAAAGTCACTGAGACACATTATTATAAACTCACTTAAGGAACAGCACTGCCTTTGTACACAGTGGGAATACGTGCAAATAAGCACAAAGTGTTAATGCCTGTTAAGGTCTACAGCACAGCTCACAAACACGGCAGCTTGCAGGCAGCATCACTCTGCAACGCAGAACTAGGACACTGCCTCGGCAGGCCACAGGACTTCTCCAGCCCTGTATGAGTTTTCCCCATGAGATCTGTTTTTCTGGATTCTCATCATCACCCGCTGAACTCAGCAGGAAATGTCTGTAGGCTATTTTTAGGGAGTCCTAGAAACAGCACAGTGCCCTCCTCCTGTTTTGAGTCCCTCCCATACAGGAAGGGCTGTCCATGGGATGCATGTCCAAAATAACCCCTGCTCCCTACACCAGCCTGCGCTTCAGAAGGCAGTACTGAGCTGTGCCTCCTGAGTAACAGCTAACAACAATCTACCACCAATTTTATGTCCTTTATAAAAAACAGTTAGAAGGCACTCAACAGTAAGTTTCAAAACTTTAAGGTAGGGCATTTATCCTGTTACACTCCCAATTAAACAGCTCTAGTGATCTGTTTTGCCATAAATTATGGTTAAACGCAATCTGGGTCAGACAAAAAACATCAGTCAGGATAAGGCAAGTGAAGCCTTAGTCATGAAGAGGTACCCACCGCCAGCCTCTCTGGCCAAGAAACTGAAGAAGTTCAGGAGAGTACAAGCAGGCAGAAGTCAGGTCCCCTCTCCTCACACAGTGGAGAAATGAAACAACCACCAAATCCATCTGATGGACAAGCAGTAAGACTGAGCAAGATGCACTAAATTCAAAATTCACGTGGATGCTGGTAAAATCACGTCACAGGATTGCTGTGTGACAGGTGACCTGCAGTGGATGCTTCTTCTCTTGAAGCCTTCGATACACAGATCAGGAACCAGCTAACACACTGCCAAACCTCCTTTTCTCCTCTGGGAGCTCACCACCAGCTTCTGACAAACAAGACTTTTCCACAAGTGCAGACAAAATAGGTTCTCAATAACAACCACATTCACTTCAATACCTTGAAGCTGAGGCATTGAACAAGAACTGAAGAAAAAAAGAATCGTTTCTTCTGATCATTAGAAAGAAAACCAAAAATCACTTATTCTCAAGTCTCAAAGGTCATGATGACCAGGAAAGCTAGACTGATGTATTACAATTTTTCCATGTAAAACACCTGTTTTGATCCAGCATTCGAGTATCAGTTCTACTTTAGCAATACCCATCTTCTGTATTTTAATTGTTTCTATTTCTATCCAAAAGCAGCTTGATGCATAGAAAACTAATTCTGTAGATAATGTCTTGCCATTTTTAAACATTATTTAAAAAAAGATAGAAACATTAAGATGCAAGCATTTAAATAATTACAGATCATATCAACTTGGGAAACATACCAAGCTTAGCAATAAAAGCTAAAATTAGCTGCAAAATAATATCACCAGACTAGAAAACTCTAGAAAAATTACTAGAGTGTTCAAGCAAGACTGAAATTATTCAAATCTAAGCTTCTTGCTTATTTAAATCAATCTGCCTGGGAGCCACACAAATTGTTGTGGTAAATTGATTTCCCTAGTGTCTGGTTCTCCTTTCCTAAGAGCCACAACAAGAAAAAGGAAAAGACCAGAAAGACAAGATGAAATCAGCTGATTCACAACACCGTTCAGCATTCTGCATTCAGACAGATTATACATCACAACATTAAACCAAGTTATAAACGGCTTGGCAAGGAAAGGCAGCCAGGCACAGTGACTCACACCGGAGCTGCTAGGTGCAGTGCTCAGCTGCAGACCTCAGCACCAGCATCAAAATCAGAAATTTCTTCTTGGAGACTCAGGCAATGTAGCATGGCTAATACACTTTATTTTACTTTACTACCTCATCTCTGCTATACTTCAGCAACACACAATATGTGCAAGTGTATGAAACAGATTTTAAGCAAAACTAGTGTTAATGCCTTTCCTGATATGAAATACATAGTACTGCTTACTCCTGCCTGGCCAAAAGGTAGAGCATGCCATTTAAAAGAAGTCTTATTGAAAAGCATAACATACTTGATGAGGTAGATGCTTTAAACATTTATTTAAAGAACTGTGCTGGTTTAAATGGCTGCTTGTTTTTAAGCTTGACAGAGAAGCAAGATTAAAAAATAAATCAAAAACCCCTAAAGCAGCACCACACAGCAGTTTCCAAGACTTACCCTTTGCTACGAGCTAACCACGCAGGCTTCAGCGAGAAAAGCCTTTTGAGCTTTTCTCCAGGACCAAGTTTTTGTGCACACTGAATGAAAGTGATTGCTGCCTGTTCATTTCTCACAGGGGAGCTGCATTTCATATGTAAAGAGTTATCCAGAAACATTTACTATACACATCTGCACCAATAAGGAAATGAGTCATCAATGCACTGGCAGGCCTGATTCATAGCACACAGTGCACTCGGGCTATTTAGGAATCTGTGTACAAAATACAGGGGAAAGGCAGATGCAAGCCACAAGTCACTTTTAAGAGACTAGATATAAAACACAAACTAATTTAAATGGGGTTTTTTTCCTCCTTCACTTGGGCACAATTTCTTCAAAAGCACAGGACCAGCATGATATTGTACACAGATAAAGAACTTTTCACCTGGATGAATCATAATGTTTTCTTTATACAACTGGAAGAAAAGCAAACTCTAATGTTTATTTTAACCCTGGATAAAATTGCTTGGATTTTGTTCAACAGAAAAATCAACATAAGTCTTTATAGTCACTGCTAAGGCAAGGTTTCCATGGGATTAACAAACTACCAAATAAAAATTCTGCTCGCCTTCAGAACACACAAACAAAAGCCCTGTTACAGGACCAAACCAAGTACCTTTCTTCAGTTCACCACACTGATTAAAGGATTAAAACACAGAAAATTGTACATACATCATCTTTAAGCTCTGGACCTACTCATGAGGTTAGATAAGGGTTTACATTAACCTTACTCCTGGGAGAAGCAGCACACTCCTCCATAGGTACTGGTCTTCTCTGCCATAGAAGCCTGGCTTTTAATGCGTTCTGTATTTTTGAGAGCTCCTTTCCAAAAAGCACTAGGGTTTTTCAGCTTGAACTACTCAGCTCAATAGCTATATAGAGCCGTTAAACCAAGCATTCTGCTTGAAAATTCTGACCGTAATGGTAATTTAGAGGATTTAAAATGATACCACGGAAAGCAGCCAGATCAGTAACAGTTTCCCTTAAGCCAAACACAGAAATTATAGTTGACTAGTTTTGCACAGACGAGCAACTTTAAAAAAAAAAAGACATGTTTGATGCTGGATTTTAGAAGTGAGCTTGAAGAGCTTTCTGGAAAGCAACGTTAGTAGAAAGATGTCTTACTGGTATGCAGGAGAGTCAGACACCTGCCCGCAAATCCTTCCAATTACCGTTTCCATAACTCCTACTTAAAAAGCTATGAATAAAGACAAGCTGCAATTAAAAAGACTGAGCACACCTACAGCTTCTCTGCTAATAATGACAGAGAGAAAATAACGGGGGAGGGAGGGAGGGAGGGAGAGGGGAAGAAAAGCAATAAGCTAGTCACTGCCATGCTACACCACTGCTGCAGACAGCTCTGTACCAACACACAGCACACCACTCCACACAGTACCACCACCAATACCACCGCTGAACAATTTTCACCTGTCAAAATACGGGAATTTAATCAACAATTCAACTGCTCTAGAAACGGCTGGTTATTCTTCCTCCTGATTATTTCTGACAAACAGCGAAATCAATTACAAGGCTGAGGAATACAGACCTAAAAGCCAGCTGCCTGCACCAGCCAGGGCAGGCTGGAAGGGCTGCAGGCAAGTACCCAGGCAGCACTGTACCTCCTTGATATAACTTGAATTTTGAATCCTATCTAAAAGAGAATTTCAGAGCTGAAGTATTTAGTAGGCAACAGTTGCCACTTGATAGAAAAAATACCTTATTCTAGTCTCTGGTCGTCGGTGGTTGTCTCAGTAGTCACGCACTATTAAATTATTTGAAGCTACACGCTAAAGCAAGGTCTTCCTACCATTTGAAGCCCAGTTGTGGCTGAAGAAATAAACATGAAGTTACAAACCTCTGTTCTCTAAGGGCACAGAAATGCCTAACAGACAATACCTAGTTTTCAGGATTACTTCCAGTATGCTGATGGCAAAGCCCAGACAGTGCTCACTGCTGAACAGGATAACATGGGGAGATTATTTTGTCCACGCCAATAAACAGAATAAACATGTTTTCCCCAGCAGGTAACACTCGAGGACTTCAGGAGTCTGATCTGTTCTTATCCAAGTGGCATGGGAACAAAATGTGCATGTCCACAGTAAGGCAGTGGCATACTTCTGGGAAAATGCAACCAAAATCACCTAGTCTGGTCTCACACGATGTCTGAATAGCCTTGAAGAGTTCTTGCTCAAGAGTGAGTATTAACTCTGCTCTGCTGGGTGTAAAAACTTGTCAATCTCCATAAAAAAGGAAAATTTAAAAGTTTACCCACCAGATTACCAAACAATGTATCTGTGCATTTTAGGATTGCCATACAATACAGAGGAGAATAGAGGTTGGAGATATGATTGTCCCATGCCATTTTTCAAAGAAAGATAAAATCCAGAACACTAGAGATAGTAGCTACAAACAGATTTCCAGAAACAAGTCAGATATTTCCAAGTAACACCAAGAGGTAGGAGCATCCCTAGTAGGTATGCATGAATACCTGGCACGCAGCAACTGATACTACTTCTTATGAGACACATACTACTTCATTTTTTTCAGTGAAAATTAAAGCATAGCAAAATATATACTGAAAGTGAGCATTCAAAGCTCCAGTGGTATTGTTTGGGTAAGAGTCCAAATGTGACACAATAGTTTGAGGTATATAAAAAATGGGAGCAGATAGAGAAGGAACTCAAGAGCAAAACCTTCTTCAGTGACTATTCAGAATTGAGATGCAATCCTTACGGGTTTTCCAACCCCCCAATAAATGGAAAGTTATTGTACAGCATAAACAACATTTGAATGGAGACAGCACAATAAGGAAGACACAACATACAGTGAGAGCAAGATCACAGAATCCTTAGAATAGTTTGGGTTGGAAGGGACCTTTAAATGTCATTTAAGATTATTTTTTTTTTCCTTTGATGCATTGGTATCAGCTGCATTTTGAAAATATGTACCTCATGGTGAGTGCCAGGCTTAGCACCAACGCTGCTCTTTGTCCAGGCAGCCTAGAGGGCAGAGCAATATATTACCTCCATGCTCATTGCCCTCGAAAGCAAGAAGGACAGAAGAGCCTGAGAGCAAATTAAGAACTATCACATTCAGACATTTTTCATTTAATTGCAGGCCAGGCAATCCAAAAGTAACATTCTGAGGCTTCCTGAAGCCTGCAAGATTGAATTTAGTAAATTCAAGTTTACATTTCTAACCATAGTATCTACCAGATTACCCGAAGCAGCCAGATTAACAAGGATATTTTTATAATGGTTAATAATAATAACCAAACTAGCCTTAACACCAGGGTCAAGAGGAGATACTGTGGAATGACTTTAATTTTCATCTACTACCACACAAGAAACTTCTCCTGTTTCAGCTCATCCTTTTTCCAAGACAAACCCTAGAACAATTAACTCAAAAAAAACCCATTCGAAGTATTAGATGTAACTAATGCGGCATAACTGTACTGCAAATAGAGCCCCCCTTAGACAAGCCTATCATCTTTACATCTCTCAAGCTGTAGAAGCTTTGACATTTCACTGTCACCTGTGCTTAGCAGGGAGCAACAGACAGATCACTACCATGATGCGCTGAGGTGCAATATAATTAAGTGTCCATCTAACCCTTCTCAGTGATAAAGAGCTTTCCAGGCATCTGTGTTACAAAGCAAAAAGGGTTTTGGTACTTTTTAGGTGTACTTAAGCGAAGTCATTCAGGTGAAGTCTAACTTCAGATAAAGAGCTGGTGAACTCTAACATCAGTTGACCATGCAAGGGAAAAAAACAAACCCAAACCACCTTTCCTGCTTCTCCTTAAAAACTCCTATAAGGAGTTTCCTGCTTTCCACTGAGCTGAAACCTCTCACAACAGCCTCAAGGGTCAGTGCTGCTGGGGGGAAGGATGACACAGGATAAGTGCAAGTAACTCAGGTCAACTTGAGCTACTGTGGACCTGCTCCCTCAAATCCAATCCCCAGGCCCAGCTCAACCTGAGAGCAGGCCAGAAGGTAGTGAAAATCTCTATATTCTCTTCTCTACAGGACCAGTGGGGTTATCAGTCTGAAGTCCTGGGAGCAGCTCTTACCATAAGAAACCAAAGAAGGGCAAAACCTTCAAGGAAGTTACATTTGTGGGCTCACAGAACAGCTTGGCTGACTCTCAAAAGAGTAATTTTTATAAACAAAAAAATTCCCACTGTTCCAGAGTAGCTGCCAATTCTTCAGGCAAACTGGATGAGAAATGAGAGTGAATTACAGATTAATACCAAGAAATCTCAGGACTTATTCTGAAGTCAGGCACCTCCCTGTGCTAGATGCACTCTATTTCTCAAAAAACAAAAAGCACAGGCAAAAAAGCTAATCTGTTCCTTATCAGTTATATCTGTGATCACATTTTAGAGCCCAAGACTTGCAAACTTAGCTTTCTGCAGGCAACCACCAAGTTGTTAGAGACGTGCAACAACCACAAGGGAGCCCGTACACCAAACCCAACTCAAACCACTGCGAGAAAGGCTTTTTGCTGTGACTAAGATCCCAAGCTTGTTACCACAAGTGCAAGCGCTGTAGTTTCCCACAGATTCACACATTTCCAAGTAATTTAAGACATATAAGCTTCTGCCCATTTGAACTTGCAAAGCTGTTTAAGAGTACAAGCAGTGCTACCCATTTAAGTGATGACGGTCCTGCATCAATTAACCAATTGTTACTGCACAACTACAACAGTCTTCAGGAAACCGAGCTGTTCTACTTGTTTGTGTAACACAGAACTGGGAAGAAATTATTACTAAAGCATATATTCTTATCTCGTGCTTTCCAGTGAACTGTCCTTGACTGATCCCAGCCTCCCCATCCCTAAAGAAGAGCCAAATGAATATAACCTGCTGAACATGGCATCCGCAGCAGTAGGCGGATGAGAGCTCCACAGCTACATAAATAAAAGCTGCTTCTGCAAGCCGAGACTAATTGTGGCTTGCTTTTAGGGAAGGGGGAGGTGGGTGCAACACGATTTGTCCAGTTTAAAGGGACAAACACTAACTCTGCTATTTTCGGCTCAGCAAGTTATCACAAGTGTTCAGTTTGACTTGAGAACTGGAGGACGAGATTCTGCATGGAAGTACCAAACACCTGGAATAGCAAATTTCCCTACACATTGCTTCACGACCAGAACAGACAATTGCACAGACTTGGCACTAAATTTGCTGACTTTTTGCAGTCAGACATCCTCTAACACACACAGGTAGTTTCCCACACATTTCTGGAAATCTGCCTCTTTCAATTACTCTGCTGTGCAGCAGGAAACATTGTCAGAACAAGCGAGACCTTATTAATGCAGGTGGGGCTCACCGCTAGAAGCTGGTTCTTACTGCCCTTCGAGATAAGCAAATCGGAGTTAATCCATCAATTATTCAAACTGAAGAGTTGATCCTTCTTCCTCATCTTCTATTTAAAGTTGGAAGTAGGATTAGCAGAGTGAGGCTGTAAAGAGAGGAGAGCCAGGAAAGGTGTGTGGCGTTCAGGCTTTACACAGCAGCACCGTAACATAAAGTGCTAATAGGTGGCTTGCTGAAATGCTTTAATTCTTCTAAGTCAGATTTACAGTATCTTCTGAAATAAAAATAAGTACAGTCTATGCAAGAGCACCCCTGAATTTAAAAGTCATTCATGCTGGTTCTTCAGAGGTCTTTCCTTTCAGTTAGGCTCATTAACATCCTCCATGCTAATCTGAACTACAATTTTTTTTTACAAAACTAATTTTGGTACTACACTACCTTAACCTAGTTAGCACAAAGTTTTAGGCAGATTCACTTTCATCCCCCTTTGCTGGTGCAGTGTAGTGCTGTTTAGGACGGAGCAGGTTAGGACTGACCACAAACGGTCCCACCATTTTCACTGGAGCCAGCTCACAGGAGACTGGGTGACAATGCAATGTGCCTTGCAAAGCCAAATGAGCAGAGAGCTGCCTCTGCAACCAAACCATTTGGTTATTAACTCTTTGAACAGACTTACATAACTAAAAGTCATTTTTCCTCCACTTTAAAATAGGCCCAGTTTTGTTGACAGTTAAATGTTTCAACATAATTCTCTTCCAAAGATTGTCTTCGTTTCGGAGAAAAAAGCTTTTAAGCACTTATTTGCTTCATTTTTTCCATTTCAAATTTGCTCAGTTTGCACAAAAGAACTTTCTCTTAATTGCCAGCACTAGAAAAAAGCTGCGATCCGAAAAATCAAGTGGGGTTTTATTGTACCTTATACAGCTTGTGCCAAAATGTGTTACTAAATCAGCTGTTTCAATCACTGGTAATAGAGAATATTGGCACAAAAATGCCAAGGAAGAAAGGTAAGAAGTTTTGTGACATCAAAATAAGCAGATGCCTCAAGGACAAAGGTACAACCTCACTTTTTGACCAGACCTTTACTAAATTAATCATCTCTACCTGTTAGATCAAAGCTGCCTTCTAAATATAAATTTGACAGCAGCATTTAATGAAAAACTAAATTTTAAGTGATGACAAGCATTAATAAATATGCTAATTTATTCATTTAGTTGGCATTTGTAACAGTAATACAAACAAATAAGTTACTTCATGAAACACTGCAATTCCTCCAGGGAAATATATCTGAAGTATCTCATCTTGGCCATTTTCAAAACAGCCAGTTTTGGTTAACCAGGCTATAAATGCACTCAAATTACCCCCTACGAGGGGCAACAAGCATCAACATCACAAAATTAAAACCTCTTCTCTTTAAAGTGACAAAGGAGCTGTTTGATAGCAGGCTGCAGTAGCTTTCTTCCTCCAGTGGGAACCACTCTGCAGGCAGAAAACGTGAGGTAGACAGTGCTGAGGCTTTAGCAGATGCCAGGGATTTCCCAGCCTAACACATATTAGCACTTCCTATTTGCAATCCTCATCTCCAGCACCAAGAAGTTAATTTGCATGTTAATTAGAAACAGGTCACCAGAAAATTGCACCAGACAACCTTTCTGTATTGACTAGAAAGGACTATGAAGCATTTCCATAAAGTTTATATGCCTTTTAAGCACATTTCCATCTGTCTGTGAGCCACCCAGAAGTTCTCTGTAAATCAAGGTGCTCCTTTTGTTGACCAAGAGCAATCATTTCAATACACACGTATCTCAGATCACTACAGCTGGTTTAATATCAGACATCTTTTGAGACTGGCAAAACAAACCAGCAAGTTTGAACAATGCTAGAGAAAATAATGGCAAATTAGTCTAACCAGAAAGCCTCATTTTACCACAATACATAAACAAAATTAATCCTGAGAAAAAAGCAGCGGTAAATGATGCCAGAGAGAAAGCTTAGCAACTGGTTAAATTTGTTCAGCTCTCACGTCTGCATGTTCATCCAGTTCCGCTCAGTAGTCACATTCACTGGCAATGGCAGGATTAAGAAGAGAGGAGGCGGCAAGGAAAGAAGTTGTTACGGACATTTTAACTACCTGGAAATGCACTCTGCAGCATCTTTTCTCTTTGAATCTTCTTTTATACATTAATACTTATAGTATTATGCTTAAATCAAATGCCCCTTCAGCTTAGTTTTAGGCATCTTATGTTGCCAAGTCTAATAAAACTGAATTATTGCTGCTGTTTCTCATACATGAGACTCACAGACACCTCAACTTCTGAGAATTCATTTCATTTTCTCCAGAACCTCCAAGATTGATCACTTCAACTTATCAGACAATAACCACATGGTTTCAAAACAGAGCAATACTATTACAAGGCTGCACCTCAGTTCAACACTATATTGCATTTTCAATTTTCAGTTGTTATTGCAAAGTCATAGCCAATGGACTTGATTTAAGACTTCCAGAAGTTGAGCTTCATATACATCTCTCAAGCCTATGACAGGTGCTTTGAAGTGAGACAGACTTAAGAAGTCTTGTCCAGCAACTTGACCATTTTACCTGTAGGACTTGCTAGATCTTGCCTGCCACTCTGGGGACCAAACATGCTGAAGCATGGCAGTTCAAACCAGGCTTAAGGATGCACCCTGCTTCACTCGTTGCACATCCCGTGCCAATCTCTAGCTCTTTGTTTGCACAGCAGCCTGAAGGCCACTGTAAATGCAACTGAGGAGATGCGTGTTCAAGTTAATGGCTAATCAAAGGTTCGGGTCCACCCTGCAACCTCCAGTTCACTCAGGAATTCAATTCACAGCTCAGTCCTGCAAGCAACTCAACTGGCATAACAGTGACAGGCTGTGGCACAGGAGGTTCCTCATAAACCAGCAACAGCAAAGAAAGCACTTTGTGTAAATACATTCCAGTTGAACAAACTAAAGCTCCAAAGATGTGGTCCAGGATATCCTTGCAGGAGAATGTAAAGCTGCTGTGAGATCAAGAAAAGGATTTTCTATCAGCTCAGCTGGCTGCAAGATTCTCTTTGATTTTTAAGAAGGAAGAGCATTTGAACTACTTGCAGACAGCCTGCAAAGGAGTCTGCATACAGCAACACATCCAGACATCTGATTTTAACACGGAATTAAGCAGATTTCTGAACACAAACATCAATATAGCAAACTGTGGACCACCAGCTGTGTTGCCTCTTTAATAATACCTACATCAATGAATACAATTGCCAGTAGCTGACCCATTAAAAAAATTGCATTTTTCAAGTACCTAAGAGGTTGAGGAAAACTTAAAATTCAATTATGTTATTAGCCAGGGAACCACACAAAATTAAGCAGTAAAGAATGAAAACCAAGTACTATCACTGTGTTCACTCATCAGTTTTTCTCCTAGAAAATCTCAATGGCTATGGCCTTTTCTACATGCTTCTTAGGATGACATCAACCAGACACATGATTTTTCACCAGCACACCTGTGGTCTGGAAATCCAAGCAGACATCAAATTACACAGGGAGAAAATCCTTCAGCCAGTACATGGGAACTGCACTAGGAATTCATTGCAGTAGAAATCCAGAACATGTTTGCCTATTCTCAAAAGATTTGCCAGTATATCTGAAGGCTTTGATATGATCCACAGCTGTACAGCAGGTTTTTTAGCACAGCCAGGAGAACCTAGGTGGAAAGCATATTAATCACAAAATAATCAGTAAGCCCAACAGTTAGAGAGCCTGTCCATATTTGGTCCCCCCCTTCTTGCCAGACAGTAACTACAAGATTGCAGGCCAGAATCACTGTGATTACAGTCATTTACTGAAGCTGTTCAGTAAAGGCTCTGTAAAGGCCACAAGTCAGATCAGCGATGCCTTGTATGAGCACAGAAAGCACTGAAGGGTGATAACTGCCAAATAATTAATGGTTAAGACTTCTGCATATTAAAAAAAGCCATCTTCCACTGACCCGCTGTTAAGGTTAGATCTTGTCATTTTATATCCACCACTGGATGAAAAGTTTCACTCCAGCTGATATCCCTTGCTCACCCCTGTCTTTTTATATCACTGCCTAAGGTCATTCTTAGTATGGGAATGTGAGCCACCATCTGAAGCCACTCCTCTGAGCACACACCACTGACTTACTAGTTAATTTTATCTCTAGCCATGCTTGAACAACCTCTTGATAACTTAACAGGAATTTTTTCCTTCTTTAAACAAGAGCTGTATCAACAGTGAAACAACAGACAAGTATTAAGCAGAAAAGCAAGAATGTTAAATGGAACATAAGAGAACACAGAAAGCAAACTGTACAATTACACTAAAGCATAAAATTCCAACTTTCCCACTCATTTCTGAAGGAATATGGAAAACAAAGTTTGTTGGCTATTTTTCAATCTTGTGGTCTTTCTGAAAACTTCAAGGAAACAGTGTGCTAACACAACATAACACCACTTGCTTTCAGATAGCACAGGATAAAGGATCTCAGATTTATGAAAAGGGTGTGTTTGGTTTTCTGTAAGAGGGCGATGAGCTGGATTCTGCCTCAAAGTCCCATGATTTCCATATTATCTCTTAACCCTGTTTGCTAACTGCCTGCTCCAGGGACTTCTCTCTTACAAAGTTCAAGACCCAGCTGGGCTCTGGTTTCTCAGGCTGCAAGTGACAACATCCCTCTCAAGTCTTCTACCAAGTTAATAGAGTTTGGGCGTCTAATAAAAAAGCTTTTCAGCAGATTGCTCATACCTCATGAACTGGCTCCTTGAACCGCCTGCCAGTTTCAATTCTGAAAAGCTCCCAGGCAAAGGACCTGTTCAGTCAGCCCATTAACCACTAAATCATTTCAGTGGGTGTCAGAGCAGGTCTATAATCTTCAGCAAGACCTATAACTTGGAGTTTGTGTGTGTTTTTAAGTTAACACCACCTGACATTCATTTATACAGAGAATGCTCTACTTGGGATTCCCTTAATGAGACCACTAGGCTCCTAACTTCCTTTTTACAAGGCACACGAATCTTCTGATACCCCTTTGCCACTGAAGTACAGAATGAGGGCAAGCCTTCAAGTGGTACAGCATTAATACATCTGACAGGCTGTCTAAAGCCCTCATGTGTATAGTCATTCTCTCACTACCCAAATCAAAGCAGGCTGCGCAGATACTTTTCCATTGATACAATCAGTGCTGCTACCAATAGAGACCAGAGGCTGCAATGGGTTGAATATACACAAGAATAAAAGCCATCTGTCTGACAGACTTGGCATTTCTTGCTGAATACTGCAAAGAATTCATGAAACAAAACTCAAGGAGACCATGTTGCAGGCTGTTTGCTGAAGGGTTAGCTTTCCTAATCTCAGGTTTGCATTCATTATCCATTTGCACACACACAGAGTGATGTATTAACTATGAACATGCAATAGTTTTGCTAATTAACTCAATGAGAAAAGACTAAACCTATTCCAACTTCCTTAATATGAACCAATTTAAAGACAGTACTTTATCCCTTAAGGGTAAGGCTGTCTGCCTGACATTTTTATTTAATATATTAAGAGTCCACTGAAATTCAAACACAATACTCTGGAGAAAACCAAGTTTCTAAGATAACATAAAGAGGTGTTCCTTACATAAGTCACTTTTAAGAACATACATACGCCAGCAAGTATTTACAAGAATTCTTTCCTCTTTTAGAAAAACCACATAAGTCTGCCTTGTCTGGTCTACGTTCAGCACGTGAAATAGGTTCCAACCCTAAAGCAAAAAACCAGACCACATTAAAGTAATCCAACTAATTGTCCTGCACATTTCAATACACTTAATAGCAAAGATTATTCCAAAAACTCATGTTCTCCCCTAATATCTGCTGTTTCAAGCCCATTTATTCATTTGTACTTCCCATCAAAAATTCACAATTAATACTTTTCAAAGTGCTTGTCTTCAGCTTTAATTTACAAACGGCCTCCAAATATGTAAAACACTGGTGAACCAGAGCTCTAGAAACCAAGAGCCTCCAGTTGTTTTGATTATACACAGAAGATGTAAAAAACATATATAAACAAACATATATGTATCTATAAAAGGGTTTTTTAAAAAATCTTCAAGTTTGAGGTCTCCTGGGTATTGATCAAGAACTTAATAGAGTAATTAGCTAGGGTTCATTAAAACATGCTTCCATTAGCCTCCCTAGATATCTAATCTGAATTCATTTACAGAGCCATGTGCCACAGGTGCAAAATTTTAACCCCCTTAAGCCCAGTTTCCCATAATATGAACATCTTTTCCCGTCAAGGCTTCACCAAGTCTTTGCCCTATTTCTGTTACAGGAAACTGAAATATTTTCTCTTCCAGACTTTAGTATCAAGCTCCTCCAAAGGGTCTTGACTTGCTACTTCAGCCCCCAAGGTTTCACCTGCATCAGCTGACACTATTCAAGTCTCTCCAAGAGTGAGTGTATCAGGGACCCCTGAACCACATGCAGCCACTCCTAAGTGCTGCCATTCACAGATAAACACATCAAAACCAGCTCCCATTTTCCCTGCACAAGAAGTGCTGTGTGTTTTGCTCAGCCATCCTGGCCACAGGAGCAGTAGCCTTTAGCAGTGAAGCAGACAACTGCTAGAAACTTATTACTCACAGATTTATTTTGCTTCTGTGAGTCTAATCAGTGCTCACTTCAATTGCCTAGACCTCCAACTATTGCCCATCACTGTGATTTATGTTAATAACATGCAGCGCATAATATGCAGCGCATAATTCTAAAATCATGCCTCAGTTTTACCTCCCTATATACGTATGCTCCTGCTAACATGCAATTTTAGCGCATCTTTCTCTATCCCATCAGCTCCCAGACTTGTAACCAGAGCGTTGAGCACCTGAAGCAGCCTTACCTAGCCAGCAAGCCACCACACTTCAGCCTCTCCTGAAAACACTCTTCCCAGAAGTATCACAAAGCATGACAAAATAAAGCAAGACATGGCTTTTCAGAGAATGCTCTCTTGAAGTACTCTGCTGAAGTTTTAACACATCGCTAAGAGAGCATAAAAAGTGGGACAAGAGCTAGGTATCGAGGGCTGGCTGAGGCATGCAAACCTCCAGGGACAACTGACCTTACAAACAAGGCATTTGTAAAAGCACGAAAAACTTCCAGGAAAAGTTCATTAGAACCTTTTAATCATCTTTCCCTGACCATGATAAACAAAATGCTCAGTTTATAAAGGACAAGCGTAGAATATACACATATAATTAGTCCATACTATTACTGTCATTATTTAACGCCCTAGTGTGCAGTATTAGAGAGGACGAACTAAATTTTCTATCACTTGAAACACAGGCTATGCACTCCTCCCCCAAATCAGCCAAATACATCCCCAAGACAAGCCCTTCTTCAAAAATGAGCACTAAAACACAGAAAAGCTCTGTAACCAAACAGCTTGGCAACAAATGAGTGAAATCAACTGCAGTAAAATCTTAGGGTGCAAGAGTTACATCTAGTACTCAAAAGCTATACTGTATGTGCACTGTTTTATCCAGGGAAATCACTCCAGAAGAGCTGACCCTCCCATCCAGAAAATATGTTGGAACAATTCTGAATGAGTGACCAGACAGGCCAGTTTATTCCATAAACAGAAGGGACTGTTAACAAAGTAATCCAAACTAAAGCTGTTTCCCCTTACAGGAATAGGGAAATCCCTAACCCTAGGCAACAATTTCACTGCAACTGTTGCCACATCTCCAGCATATATTCCCCATTTGCCGCAGACCTGCTACTCAGAGAAGCCACTTCACCCACTCCACAGAGCTAGCCGCTGCCTCTTTTCTGCTAGAGCATTGCCCCAGATTTACAGCATAAACTATATGAAACACCCACCAAAATCACCATTCAGGACGTGGATACCTCAACAATAAGTAAATGGTCAAACAGTCTAAAGGAAGTCAACTGGAGAGTCTTTAATTATTTTTTTTAAAAGAAAAGAAATAGATTACTTGCAATCTGTTAAACAGCTCAGAGAAAAAAAAAAATCTCAGATTCAGTAGAGCATTTTGTAAAAATTCAAACACCTTATAAAAAATTAGGCCCCGATCACATAGGCAATATGTACTCCACTACAATACATCCATGTAAAAGATACACATAATTTTAGTTCTGCACTCAGCTTATGCTTGGACAAGCCTGACAAATGCCAAGATTTAAAACTACCAAGCTTAATTCTACATTTAAATCCCACACACCAAGCTCTGAACACAAAAGCAAGCCTATGGGGCTTGAAGTGCAGTCCCCCTGCTCCATTCATCCTAAACATTCACACTATATTATGTCATGTTATTCAAATGCAAGCGTGACTGATAGGCCTCCCTCTCCACCAGCAGCTCTCCAAGGAGCAAGGGTTATTTTGATAACTTTTATCTGTTGCTTTCCTCAATGAGCACTTTTTTCTCAACAGCAAGCAGTGAGTTTCATTGATAGAACTACCCAACTGTGTCCACAGTCTTAAAGGCAAGGGCAAGATGGAGTGCTGCAATATTCCCAAAGTCCTGAGCAATATTCAGCACATACATACCTCAGGCTCTTACACTCTCAAACAGGTCACGTGCAACTTCATAAACATGTGTGAGAAACTTTGCAAGACACATCATCTAAAGAATTTTAGGACAAGCTGCCTGTGCCCCTTTCCTCCTCCCCAGCTGCTCCCAGGGTCTCTGTCACATTAGGAGTTCCAGCTTTCCTGAAGGATGAATGCCTAGGGCAGTCAAACCCAGAATATTTACCAGGCACGTGAACATCAAATCTAAGAAGCAGCAAGCTCTTCAGGGCAGTATATCCTACTCCAGATCACACTTCTCTTTGACAAGAGCCTCAGGCATTTTGGTATAGAAATAGCATATTGCTGTTCTTGTAGTCCTAGAATTCCTTTTGGACTAAAACAAGTTACAGATTTGCTCCAGAAGGATGAAGCAACATTTCAATCCCACACACTGTTTTTAAGACTCTGAGATGCTACAGGCAAAAAAAAACCCTACCGTATTTTTCACAAAGCACTTTCCATGGATTAGAGCTAGCAAGCTCCAACACCAAGTAACTCTGATCTATGCCCAACGCACTGTTATCTTTTGATACAGTAAGTCTTGCCAGTAAACATTAAATGTGTTAATATTTTTGGGGGGTAAGGAAAACCAAACATAGCTACATCTCATTCAGGTGACAGACTAGTTTTAAAAAATACACAATTTGCTCACCATTAAGAGATGCTACTCATTCCCAAGATTTTACAGGGAAAGCTCAACTGTTATGGAACATGTAAGGCTGAGAAGAAAAAAAAAAAAAGAACAAACAAACAAAAACACAAACCCAAACCTCACCTCTGTTCCCGGCACTGAGACAGACTCACTGTTTTGCCCACGCTTTCGCCTGTATACTATTCTACTGTTGCCAAGTACTATAGCTGAGGAAACCAAAGCAGAGTTATTTTAGCCAGCAGCTCCAAAAGTGACGCAGGATCTTAACACAGGTTCTCATCCAGGTCCAGCCCAAGATGTCACCAACCCTGATCAGATATGTGTCAGATTTACAGTACCATTTTCAGCTTGGACAGCCAGACCTGGAAAAGAACAAATGTGAGTAACCCAGTAAGACAAAAACCAGATGAGACTGCACATTAAGAGCATATCCATGGGTATAATTCTACAGGAATGGCACCAGGGCTGTAGCAGTCCTCCGAACAAGATGTGAGATGTGCTTTACTAAGGAGGGTGCTAACAACTGCTGCTATGTGGAACACCAAGACAGAAAGGGTTTCTATCCTTTCCAAGTCACTGTTATTCTGGAATACTCATCTGATCATGCACCTCTTCCAGGGAAAGGCAGCATCTTTCTACTGTTATGGCATCTGACCAAAAACATCGGAACTTCAAGATAAATACTTCCATGGTCAAAATCTCAGCAGTATGCCATGCAATCCAAGAAGAGGTTCTAATAGAAATCTCTTATTTGCTTCTCTACAAAATCAATCATTTGAACACATAGCTACTGTACTCACTGTCATCAGGCTAATTCTGTGATTTTATCAGTATCAGGGAATATGACTGTATATTTCTAGGAAAACAAGCACTTTCCACACAAGAGCAAGTAGAATAATAGCTCCTGCATCTTGACCTGGAAATAATTAAGATTATTTGACCAGCACAGCTTTGGTTTGACAGGATAGGAAAAATTCCACGTTAAAAAAACAAACAAACAAACCATAGTTTTTTAACATGGAATTTTCCCTATCCTGTCAGCAAACCAAAAAGAGTGTCCACCTTGACTATTAAGGACAGCTAGCTACATGCCCAGATGCTCAACACGAGCCTGCTGCTCTAGTACCCTACGAGAAGTCAGAGTCTCAGCAGGGAAGCAGCGGCAAAGAGCACTGCCTGCCTGAGACTGGATCCTCTCGGCTTCTGCACATCAGCTTCCAGAAGCAGAGAGGAGAACAACCCTGACATCACTGTCCTTCCCTTCATTTCCAGATGGCTTCATGATGGGGAAAGTAGCTGTGCTGTTCAATTCCCCATCTGCCCTGACCTCTTCCTATAAGATGCTGATCTACTGACAACCCATGCGGCTCACCTATCCATACAGTTTTGGGTTCACCAGCATACACAGAAGGAAGCTCACTGATGAAGTCCTGGATTCAGGTCTGAACATGCAGTAAAACATACCCAAAATAGTGCTACCAAGGAATAGGACCCAAATTGATGAATTTATTATAGAGGGCAAAACAAAACAATGACCTCTGTAAATGTGGGAGCAAACAACACTGTACTCACACCGCCCAAATCCTACTCATGTGCAATGCCTCAACAGCTCTGAGGCATTACTTTAGATACCTTTCAAAGATGACCTCTTAATTCATGTTATTCTATGGCTTTTAATGCTACAAAGCGTGCAACAAACAAATGAAGAACCTAAAGAAAACCATGCCAAGCCCCAAAAGGACTGTTCAGAAGTACTTTCTGCAACATGGTTCCCAAGGTAGTGAATTGAAATATCAGTCAGCCTCCACAAGTTTGCTTTAAATGGTTCCCGAGAACAAAAGGTCAGTTCAGAAAGACTCTTCTGGCCCAATTTAAGATCAGAACAATCAAGTTATATGAAATAATACTCTGCCTTAAAACTTCAGACAATAAAGTTTCAAAGGTATATAAAGGTTCTCCAACATTTTAATGTCTAACAGGCTATAAACTACTGTGCTACTCTGCTCTTAATATCTTCCTTTTTTACCATTCTGCTTGAATGGCTCAGTATTAGGAAGCCAAAACGGATTCCAATTCCAACTTAGAGATCCCACTAGATAATGCAAAAGCGACTACAGTCAGAAATCAAACTCCATCTCTCAACAGACAAAAGATCACTTTAAGATGGCAACAATATGCTGCCATGTTATCTAAAGTTATTCATGATATACAGCTCTAAGCCATAGGAAGGTTTTTGCCTATTTCCATTTGCCCCAGATCACTTCAGACAACACACTGGATAACAAAGCTGTGGTGAACCAACAACCAGTAGGTAAAGTGACTGAAGCACTGATTCTCACCATCTCTTAATTATACGACAGAGAAATCCAAATTCAATATGCATCCCAGCTGCAGGCCAGCACCACACAGTCTACCTGAGCTCTCCAGTATTTTCAGAAAATGCTTTGTGTAAGTATTACAGCTTTAAGATACTGTGAACCCTAGTGAGTAAAACAGACATTAGAAGACAACATTTATTAAATCATCTTTGAGGGCATCACAAAGTCATGATGGATTTCACTGGAATGTCTCAAGGGAGGAAAGTATTTGGGGAAATTACTTTGGAAGAGCTGACACACAAAGAGAATAATTTAAATTCCATCAGCAGTCTCTCTAGCATAACAAGTTTAGACTATGGTTTTATACAATAGGATGCGGGAAGAGTTGACAAATGCCTGGAGGAGGGGAGAGGCACAAAAAGCCCTGTAGTCTGTGGCCTGCTGTATGCTTTTCCCCTTTGCGTAGGCCCTACTAGCTACTCATAGAAAGAAAGCCAACGTAGCCTTAGAGCACACAAAAGGCGGGTTGATGTGGACAAGCTCAAGCCACTGCTGAGTACCTGAGCTAGAACAAACCCTGCATTATTCCAGGGAAGTCTACCCCATACACTACTGCTATTTCTGTAGTCAGAGAGAAGAGTATTATCAGTGATGGTTCACCTTAGGTTCGATGCCTGCTAAAGCATAGGTGAAGGGTCCTGAAACAAAAATATGGAACACAGCAAGGTCTTTTGTGTTCTGTGAGGAAAGTGCAGAATCACATACCTCCTACAACTAGTATTGTGCATATATACATCTAGTTAAGGCTATTAACAATACTATTAGAATAGACATACACCTTTAGAGCTGTGAATCAGTTGAGGGAAGAGTACATCCCTGAGTACCACACCTTCCCAGATGATGCTGGTATCATTGGGATTGCTAAAGACAGGACAAGCATTCACCACAGGAGTCCTATTTCAGTACTCAGATTAATAAAAATGCAGGGAAGACTTACACAACTAGTGCTTCAGTTTTTTCTTTTTTGGCTTTGAAAAATAATGTTGCTTCATACAGCTAATGAGAAACAAAGTAAGTGAAGATGGCTGCTGATCGCTGCCTGGAAGCCTTCAGCTAAAAAGTAAGCAGTGTTAGATCCACAAGATGTTTGACTTCTGCTGCAGATAGTGACTCAAACAGCTCCGTGTTTTCCAGCAGGGACTGCTGTTAAGTATTTTCTAACCTGAATCTCCCTCCAGCAAGCATTGATCTGTTATCCTGCTGAATCCTTGACTGCAAAGCACAATGCAGAAAATTCACCTCACTGTTTTAAGTAGAAAAAATGGATCATTAAGGTTGCCATAAGAAATCTCCTATTCAAACCACACTTTACAGCAAACTGAGTTTCTCAGGTTCCACACTGCCTAAAAAGATTTTCCTGTATGTTGTCCTACACTACTCATTAAGAACGCAGTTCCAGTTGCCAACTATAACACGCAACTCAGACCTCTGCACACTTTAACGACACTAGCTGCAACGTATGTACGTTACTGAAAAGCAGACTGAACCTTTGGTCTAAAGACTGGCAGCAAGAAATACTGCATCAGCATGCTCATTCCTTATGCAGAGTCAACTCTACAGACTTCAGTAAGATAAGGCAGATGTCATCATGAATTTGAACAGCTGCGTTATGGTGACAGACCCAGCATCTCACCCCTCACGTGTCTTAAATATCAAAGCACCAATACAGTGCTCACAACATCAGTTCAAAGGTAACAATCAAAAAAACCAGCAGAGTCAACAAAATGTCATACATGAATAGCAGCATCAAATGCTTGACAAATAAAACCCATGGTCAACATTTCTGGGCACCTCCTTTTACTCCGGACCTTGTATCAATAGAGACCAGATCTTAACTAGTCTGTCTGAATTCTACAATAAGAAGGATCACGTTAATATTGATTTGTTTAAATCACCATGAACATGGCTAAAGAACTGCAGTCTCATGAACAATTCATGTTGCAAATTACAACTGCAGCAGTGTAGTGATTTTACTTGACAGTGGAGAGTTTTCCTGGTTTTATGACATATGTAGATAGGCCACAGAGACACTGACACAAGCAAATAAAAATCAATTTGACAATGAAAGAGTTTACTGTAAGCCTCTTCCAGATCATATTTCAACTCAACTGAGAACAGTGTAAGAAAAGTTGACTCAGCTCAAATCAAACCTGGACTGTTACAGAAAGTCTAAGCCAAGCAGGTTTGGTTTTTTAATTATATCAAAACTTTTTGTAGGGCAATTACTTCAACACTTAGAAGAATGCATGCTCTGCTGAGTTTGTTTTGCAGTTCACTTGGTGGAAAGTATTTTACTCTGAACTAACAGGACAGTCTGGAAAAGAAAGTCTCAATTAGCAAACTACTGAGCATGATGAAGGCTGGTGATCCTCCTATTAAGATTTGAGAGATCTAGACACCAAACTTGCCACCAGATTAAGCTAGGCATTTTTTTAAACAAAAGACAGCACATTTGCCTGAATGATTTTGCATAGCAGGCTGGAATAGCTGTTTGTTATTAACCTACCCTGTTACATGTAAGTAGTTATATCCACATAACCAGCTGCGTTCTTTAAAAGAGACTCAAAACTCCAGAGAATCAAATAAGGAAACTACAAGAAGTTTTTGACAGAAGAACACACACTTCTACCACTAACTGCAAAAGAGTAAAATACTTCAGGCATGTAGAGAAACCACAAATACTTATTACATTAAATACTACCTTTTTGTCACCTCAGCAGTTCCTATGCATTGTTTCAGGCAAAGATGCAAATAATACAGCAAATAAACATTCTTGTCCAGGATCATTAACAGTCATTTGCCCCCAGGCTGTCATATGGCAAAAGAGATATTAAAAGTGTACCATTAGTCTTAAGCCACAGCACTGACAACAATAAAGACATCAAATGTACAGTTTGATTTAAAGTAGAATTTTAGACACTAGAACCAAGTAATGCACTCTGACTGCAAACACGTGAAATCTAAGATCACAAAGCTGTAAGACCTACAAGACACACTTATCCAAAGGAAAAAAATAAAACACAGGCACTACACCCTCAAAAAGACAGCGTGGAGAAAACAGACACCTCTCAACTACTGAAGGAAATTCCTCAGCTCCGAGCTGCAGACATTCAGACATCAGTGTGCCAGGACACAGCTTTTATAAATGCCACCTCTGCTCAGGAGTAGAACAGTACAGGTTTTCATCTACTCTTAATGAAGAGAGGTTGCAATTATGCTACAAGCTGGTACCTGGGGAAGGAAGGATCTCTGCTCCTCATCTAACACAGCACTATGGATAAACTGAACATCCAGAAAATGAAAGTATCCCGTGATGACAACAATCAATCAGGGGACAAAACTGAAATTTTTTAATACCGTAGCAACCAACTTCACAAAACTTAAAACAAGATTAGTCGGAAGATCAAAACACTATTTTGAGGCAATATTTCAAATAATAAAGCAATTACCTAGACTTTTTATTCATTCAATTCTTTGGAGTTTATTCTTAGGAAGAACAACCACAAAGCTTTGTAAAAAGTAACAGAAAGTGGTACTCACATGTAGGAAAGCTACACTATGAAGAACATCTAGACATTATCTCTACACTAGGAACAAAAGAGAGCATACAATTTGCCTAGAACAAACTTTTGACAAGTCATTCCACTCCAACGACTACCCAAAACATCACCAGAGCTACAGAGATCTCCTGATCCCTGCAGTGTGAGAAGGAGGGGATACAAGTGAGGAGAACACAATCTAGCTGTACCTGTCTCTACTGTCACAACTGACCAAGTCTTTGCTTTATGATAAATTCAGTTATTTGGCTCAGTAACTCACCTCCCCAGAACCAGACCTCTGCACAACACAGCTTTCTCAGCTCATCCTGAGCCAAGCTCAGACTGCGCACCCTGCATCAAACTTTACTTCTCCCCTTGTATTTCCGTTCCTTCCCTCCTCAGTATTCAGAGCTGCAGCAGGCCAACAGTGCCAGCTCACCAGAGGGAGCAGGCTTATAAAATAATCCCTTTTATTAAGCCAAACATCCCAGGCCAAACTAAAACATAACCAGCTACCACAAGTATCAGCCTGCCAAGAACAGCACAAAACCAAAAACCCCAAAACACTCCACACACACCCAAAATCCACAAAAATAACTCTCTCGGATAAGCAGAAATGCAGTGACTGTTAAGATCACTAAGAACATGAAGAATCAAGAACCTGTGCTTAATGTTCTGTTCACAAAACACTAAGTCCAGGACCTAGCAGGAGACCATCTTACCCTCTAGTCAGCTCACACACTGCTTTAGTAAGATGAAAAGGGTACTTTTAAATATTGCTACATCCTCAGATGAAGGCAGAGGTTGATGCCAAAGTAACCTAAACACAAATCAGACTTTTAAAGTGTATTTATAATTTTACTTTAAGACTTAACTACAAAAGACAGGAGGAAGTTGGGCTTACACTATCTGAACACAAGGAAAAAATGGAACTTCAGAACAAAAATGTGGCTAATCTCAGTTAAGAAACCAAGTCTCAGGAGAAAAAGCTTCAGAGTGTTCCAGCCTCAACTGCATCATTTTCTTTTATTGGTGCTCATATTTTTTCAAAACTTAATCGTCTCAATCCCTTCCTCCTAGGCCCAAGTCATTCCCTTCCACTGACTTCAACAAATCCATCTTCCATTTTATGACTTTTAGAAGCAGAAGGGACCAGTTTTGACCATGCAAATTAATTTGCATCTGCCACAAACCACTGTAAATTCTTCATTAAATTCAGTTTGAGACAGAATGGTATCTGGAAATTTCTAATGCAGATGCACAGGCTTCAACTCATACAGAGTCTAGCATTCAATACATGCTAGACAGTCCAAGAATTAACCTCTTAAAACTGCAACACATTTTTACTTTAAGTTAGCTCAACTTCAACTACAGGTAAGAATTCTCCTTTCTTTCTTTTTCTTCTTAAGGATGTAAGAGTTCTTAAATTCCCATGCCCTGTAGAGGTGGCTTTGAATCATCACCAGGTCAATATCCCTTAGAAAAAAAGGAGGGTATAAGCAAAGCCCTTGGCAAGGCTTAAGGTACATTTTTAAGGTTTCTGATCATTGCCCTTAAAAAAAAAAAAAATCCCTTTGCGTGTTGATATTTGAACCAGATGATAATGCTGTAGGCATTGTAAGAGCATCACTGGAATACTAAGTGCCTACTCCTTTGCAATAGTAATGATTTGAGAACCAGAACAGCCTTCATCCCACAGCCACATATATACAATCCTGAAAAACAGGCAGTTTCCATTCAAAACAGCTCACCTGAACATCACAGAGAATGCCTAGAGGTTTTATGTGACCCAAACAAACTGTAAGTACTGAAGGAGACAGCCAACTCAGTAAACAGTGTTTTCACTATTTACATTTCCTAAAAACTAGGCCACCCCTGTGCTATGTTTAATCCACAGCCCTCAGATACTTACAGCTTGGGACAGGTAAACAGTCCTTTGCTGCCACAGCCCAAACAGCTCAAAGGTACTTAAACTGCCAGCCTCCACTTATGCACAGAAAATTTGTGAGAGCCGGAAATAACGCGAATATGTGCTCAAATATGAGATAATGTCGCATGCTGAGACAAAACAAAACCTTCACCCTTCAACGCAATAAATTACAGAGATATCACCACAAGCCCAGTATGAAAGTCATGATATGATCATTTTCTCTCTTGGAAAATTCACAGCAAGGTGGAGGTACTGAGCATACTGAAAGCATAGCCTTATGCAGTACTCACTGAAGAATTTGCATGCTCTACAATCCCCTGTGGCATCTAAAATTTCCTTGGAAACCTCTCCTGAAGTTACTCTGAAGTATTGTTTCTGTTTGCAAGATCACAGCTCGCAGATAAACAAGTAATAGAAGCTTTCGGCATTGATCCTGTTACCCTGGTACTTTATAAGAAGACACGATATAATTACTTCTGAAACGCTGGGCTAAAGTGTTATTACTACTAATATACCCTAGAATGCTGGAAGTAACTATAAAAAAATGCTGAAAAAATATTAGAGTACAGAGCACAATTTCACTTGCAGATTGTGTTTATGTTTTCTGTCACTAGATATCTAATTAGCAACTCATGACATCACCAGACCTTAACCATTTTGGCTGACATTTTCTACACTATTTGCCACAGGCAGATATTGCTGTGGCTCACTTTCCCATTGTAAATAGAAAGCCATTAAGCCATTTAGCTCATGACAGTGTTAGGAACTAGTTTAACTAACATTGGTTATGCACTTAGATATCGTAATCTAAGTAGAAAAGTCCTTGTGGAAATGAAAAAAATTTGTTTTCAGAATGTGGTTCGAATCTATGTGAGGCCTGGGGCTGCACACTGAACCAGATGTTGAAAATACTTAGGCAACAAGCATCATCCATTCTGTGCATGACTGAGTGTGGAATCTAAAGAAAAAATTAGTATGTGATCCTGTAATTAAACTGTAGAATAATTAATATACACAAGGGAAGGATAACTTCAAATACAAGTAATCTTAATTCAATTTTTTTTCTGTAGTTAATTTTGCACCCTTTATTTTCTTTCACTGTAGGTCTTCTCTAAGCGATATATGGTACAAGGGAAAGCAGAAGTGCAGTATTATTAGCTGATTTTATTCCCCTTTATTAAATGTTAATGTAAAATCTGCAACAAAGAATGCAATTGCCCATTTACTATTCTACAACAGTTCAGCTGTCTTTCAAAGATAACTTC
>NW_020799113.1:18328942-18332982 GCF_003259725.1 Athene cunicularia | reverse complement strand
GGGTGGGGGTAAACGAGCTACTGTGACAGATCACACTTACCCACCCATATGCAACCAAAAAGCTTCAGGAAAGCCTTTACTTTTCCAGTCCCCTTATCAAGAAGAAATTAGAGAACAAACACGGGGACTGAGCACACATAACTTTTCCTACAACTACAATATTACCAAAAAACATAAAGACTCCAAGCACGCATTATCATCTGGTTTCTCTTTTCCATCTATAATTTTAAAACAGGTAATTTCACTGGCTCTATTTTATCAGACCACTTAAGGAGCTCAGGTACATACAGAGTGAGGAATGAAACATTTATATGGAAGAAATGTGCCAGTTCTTAGTAGCCAAAGGCCAAAACTTCGATCTCTAATCTCAACTTAAGCATGATTGTTTTATCTTAGAAAAACTACTTAGCCTATAATGCATTAGTGTTATATAGATGAATATGCTTTAAATATTACATAATCTTTACAAGTGCAATGCAAGTAAAGTTCAACATTTATAACATCAAGTTAATTCACCAATTAATCAGACCTAAGGTACATTTTAACAGTAAAATTATGCTCCACTAATAAGCCAGGTAAGAGAGCTACACTGGTTAAGATATTTTCGTACTTGCTAACATTTCCTACCTCAAATTCAACAACTCACTCATGCTCTAAATGCAAGTCATCGTTAATCATGCAAAAATTTCTACCTCGCAAATATATTAATATTTCATAGGTTTACTTATACTATAACCACCATGAAAATTAGTTTAATAGGCAGCCCATAAAAAAGGGCTTAAAGGCTGCAGTCTACATTGAGTGAAATGCAAGCTCTGAAGTCTCTCTAGAAACACGCTAGCAATCAGAATAGGTCCAGAAACAAACTGCTTTAAAACACATTTTTGAAAAACATAAGTATACAGCACCCTGTTCTACTCTTTTTATATCTTGGCATAAAGTTATTTGGATAACAATTAAAACGTTGATGACAAAATTTAAGTGATTCAAAAGAGTAACATACCCAGCGCACAAGTAATTTTAACTAGAAGGAAATTAAGCCATCTGGCAAATGCACTAAAATACAGCTTTGATTCTATTTTCTGATTGTACTCAAAGACGTTTAAGCTGACTACCTCTGACCACTACCTCCTCCAATTAAGGAGCACCCTTTCTGTTCTTCTATTATGAAAGAAAAGCAGGAAATCATGACTGCCCCTTGATTTCTATCTTTCAAACAGCTGAACCACCTGAAGTGCAGAAAAATTCTGCACCTGTGCTATGCCAATTAAGCATTTCATTAACGTGGTGGAAAATCGGTGGTAAACTATTTGAGATCAGTTTGGGGGTGTGAATTTAAAAAAAAAAAAGTATCTAAAAATACACAGTGCTTAAATATCTGTGCTGATAATACTTTAAATTGATACCCTCCGAGTAACCTCTCAAAAACAAAACTTCAAAATTCATGATTTGGGGTTTTGGTTTGTTTGGACTTTATTACCATTTTCTCTTATTTCAAACTATTCTTTGCTGAATTCACCCTACAAGATAGGCTGCTGTACCAGTCAAGCACAGACCCAACGCTCCTGTTCTTTAGATTCAGGAGAACTACCCAGTAAAAACAAGGAAGGACTTACTTTAAAGACATCCATGGTAACAAATCAGCAGACACTGAACTAATGTGATTGCATTCACACTGGCTAACAAAACAAGCACACCTTTTCCCTGTACTTTATGGATTCAAAAGAAAGGTTTTAAGTAGCTGTTTCTCCTGGTTATTCAGATTTTAAGTCCTAGCTTTTCTGTATCACATTAAGAAGAAAAATCAACAGATAATCTTAACAGCAACAGTCTCAGCTTCAAACTGAAAGTTTTGCCACTTTAGAAGAACACTTCTTATGAGAAAAGTAAGACCACCTTAAATACCTACGGAAAAAAGGCTGCTTCCACACCAAATTGCATCTAGAAATCTTACCTGCTACTTGTAGCAAAGGAGTGTCCAAATACTGTGTCCTCGCTGACGCTATCACACACACAGCAACTTCCCCAAATCTTCCATTTACTATGGCACAACTTTTTTTAAATAGGCCCGTATGACAAATTCATTTTACAATGTAATTGTCACACTCCTAGTATCGTTCAAACAAGCTGTCAGACACTACAGGGTCAAAATTAAAAGCTGTATCAACAGTAACTGCTAATATGTCACTTCCACTGCTGTCACTCCCAATGCAAAGGAAACGTCTGAGATAACATCTGACACCCACCACCCACCCCCATTCCCTATCACCCAGTGTGCCACCCAATGTTTACAATTCATGACAACTCAAGAGTCTAAATATCAAGAGTTAAACAGCAGGGATACACAGAAGACAGTTATCTTAACTAATTTCTCAGAGCAGCACTCTGGAAAGTCATTTTTACATCAGGATACAGCCCATCACATCTGCATTATGGCAGGCGAACAACTTACAGTGCTCTTTACAGACCGACCAGTAAGGACAAGGCTACAGATGGGTACCTTCAAAGTGAAAACTATGTCCTACTGATGCCTGGGATGTCACCCCAAGAAAAGACCCACCTTTGGCACTGGATATGGGACAGCATTACAGCTAGACATGACCAACAGCCAGCAAACCAGGCAACAAGGCAGGCTTTGAAAGAGGAAAAGGAAAGCCACAAGCAACATATACATTCAAAAGACAGCTGAGTTCTCATGAGATATGCAGAACCAACATAAGTGCTTGTACTTGCTGAAAATCGTGTAATGCAAAGTATCCCTTCATCTTTTCCTTCTCCTTGCATATCCCTGTGCCCTAGCCCAGCCCCCACTTGCTCTCCATGTTTAACTCAGTAAAATGACAAAAATATTCCAGCAAAAATCTGAAAAACTAGACAATAAGAGTCCACCTCGCTAAAACGCCAGAAAACCAATAAGCACTGGAACTATGAAAAGAGAAGGGAGGGGCCACACAACTGGAAAGAAAGGAACACCACCAGCTCGCCTTTTTGGCAGGCTGGTAGCTTGTGAGCCACCACTTGTAAACAAAGCTCCTAAGATCATCTCCCTGCCAGGGGGTCCAAAAGGTCCTAGACAGGTGGAACAAACAGTATGGGATAAAGTTATTCATAAAGTAAATATCAGAGCATTTTATAACTGTGACAGATGGTGCATCAGGACTTGTTTAAAAAGTCTTGCCATGAGTGTCTCTCTAAACTACTCATCCAAAATTAAAACACAAAGTAAAGATTTTTAAAAAATCTAAATTAGTTTTGGATTTTAAGAAAAGAATTAATCACTGATAGCTATTGGTTCAAGCCTTCCCTTGATGAGAGTAACCATTAAGTCACTGCCATCTGCTGTTTCTGTAATAACGGAATAACCATTAAAACTGACCCAGCCTGACATTCCTGGACTTCACAGCAGAGGAGCCAAGAACTAAAACAGACCTCACCACCAAAACAGCTCACCAAAGACATGTCCCCAAAGGCTTCTTCAAACTGAGTAAGAACTACTAAGGAATGAATGAAAAAAATGGAGCTAGGAAAGACTCCGAGGTGGCAACTCAGTTCTCTCTTGAGCTAGACTTAAACCGCTCATGACAGATGTTTGGAAACAACGCAGATTGCCCAGCCAGCCTTCCCACATAAACTAAGCCAGGTCTGAAGATCGTATTATCTAGTTTCATACACGCACAAGCAATCACTGGAAACCAACCGCCTCTGCAGCTGATCTCTACGCTAAGGTGGGAATCTGAACCTGAAAATAAAAAAAAACCCTACTCAGGTCACTACTGCCACCAGCCAGGCACCTCCTCGGAGCTACGCGGGCAGGGCTCTCCCCAGATCTCTGAAAGCGAATAACCGTGTAAGGCACCAAAGCCAAAACAAAGCCAGCCCACCGACACCTCTCCCTCACAAGAGGGGGCTGCTAGAGTGGCAGAGCAGAGCCCGGAGGTGCAAATAAAGAGGGGAGCCAGCAAGGAAGAGGCTCCTCTCCCGCGGCCCCTGCCCTCCCCGTCACCCCCGCAGGCGGCTGCCCGAGCCGGCCCGTCCCCCTC
>NW_020799113.1:18318316-18328892 GCF_003259725.1 Athene cunicularia | reverse complement strand
ACGCACGCCGTATGCAAATTAGCGTGCTGATGACGTCACCTCGCCGCGCCCCCTCCGCCGACCACACCCTTTTCGTGGCGAGGGGGCGTGGTTTGTTCTGGTCCCGCCCCCCGCGCCCCCTGGCTCCGCCCCGCCCGTCGTCGCCTCATGAGGACGAGGCGCCATCACGGCCCCCGGCCGCCATCACGGCCCCCAACGGCCATCGCGGCCCCACAGTGGCCTCCACAGCCTGTCAGCCACGCAGGACAGCACCTGCCAAACTGCTGGGCCTGCAGCACCAGTGACCGGGGACGCGAGGAGCCTTGCCCCAGGGCACACTCACGCCTCTGGGAAGGCAGCTCTGCCCCATGCTTCCCACAGTAGGTAACCAGAAGCTGTGGCCTATTTTTGCCTTAAATCTTTCAGTTCCCACCCATGAAATGGAGCTCACAGTGCCAGCCTCCTCAGAGGGACATTGAGGAGAGTCGTTAAAAGCCTGAGAAGCTCTGGACTGCCCTGGTGATTAGAGGATGTAGGAAAGGCCATGAGGAAATGGTGCTCAGAGCAGGGTGGGACTAGTGTGCAGTCAAGAAAACTTAGGGCCACATATGGAACAATGAAGGAAAAAAATGTGAATAGCTGCTCAAAAAAACCAAAAACTTGAGTAAAATATTGGAAAAAAACCCCACAGAATACTGAATACTGACTGCCAGCCAGCTAGGATGCTCATGGGCGAGAAAGGGCTCACTTTAACAAACCAGCACAGGATTGTGCAACTAAGGGTTGCATCATCCCAGAGATGGGCAGCAAACCCCACCAACACAGACAACCTTCATGGTGGTGTTTCCCCATGCCAGGTGCTGAGTTTTCAGCTGGGGTGATCTGCACCATGCAGATGCCCAGGCTGGCAGGAGGGGACAGGATAAATGCCGCTACCTGCTCCATGGTGGTGCAGCCCTAGGGTCCCTCCCAGGGAATAGGCAGCTGAGCAAGGGCAGAAAAACCACATTTTGGGGATGCTTGTTTTAGAGTTTGATGGATTGGCTGCACCTCCTACCTTTTCAGTTCAGGGCCCTCTGTTTTGTGGCTCAAATTTGGCATGTGGTGATCGATCATGGCTCCAGGCTTTCTTCATGGGGATGGAGAGAAATGGGTGCTTCTGTAAGAGGGACCTTGTCCCCAAAGCAGCATCTACATTGGCTGATCCCATAGTTCCTCCTAGGCCAATAACGGGGAGTTGGATGCTGAGTTTGGTGACAGATAATCTAAAAGCAGTGTCTGCAACTGTGCAGCCTCCATTGGAGCAGTGTTTTGGTAATGCCATGGCCCCCACCACCCTGGCAGCCAGACCCCTGAATTTCACAGTGAAAATATATCTGTCCAGGTGTTGGGTCAATGGCAGCAGTGGGATGCAGGTCCACCACCAGCTCAGCAAACACAGCTGTTTGGGTGCCCTCCCAGTCTCCCAGCAGCAGGATCTCACCAAACCAGCTCACAACACACTCCTGGGATGGGTTTACCCCAAAATCTCAGCTTTGCTTCCAATGGCAGATGGAAACAGGGAGAATCCCATCTCAATTCTTCTGCCTGGTTGACTGCTGGAGCAGTTTTTCCAGAACAAGCCAGCATTAGTCCAAAGTCAGAAGCTTTTGCCTGAATTCCAGGGCACTCCATGGGTCTGCCCTGGCGCGACAAGCTGGCGTGAAGCAGAGCTATGGGGCTGCTCACTTCTCTAGGTTGCCTCATCCTGCCTGGGCAAAGCCCTTCTGGGGATGCCACCAGCCATCTCACTCACGCCAGGAGCTACCAAAGCACCATGAGCAAACTGGAGCCCACCGTGGCCACCAGCCCGTAGCCACCTCATCCAGGTGGAGACAAGGGCAGGAGAGGGAGGGGGGTCAGCTGGCAAAGTCCCTGTGAGTGTCATGCGCTCGGGAAAGTGTCTTTGTGCTGGCGCCCAGGGGCTGTGCAGCTAGGAACACTAAAAAGCCAGCAACATCCATCCCGTGCTTGGCAGCTTGTTTGGCTTTGTGGAAGTTATTTGAAGAGCTAGCCCAGTGCAAGAGCTGGCTCTGCTCCTCCACCCATCACAGGACGAGGACAGAGAGGAGCAGTAGAGCTGGGTTACAGCTCTCTTCTCCTTCCCACACCCTTGGGAGCTCTCCAGAGGCTCAATTTTTGACAAGCAGCCCACATACATCCTGTGCTCAAGGGAAACCTCCTCCCAACCTTGGATTTTACCATCCTGTGTAATCCACCATTAAATAAGCATTTCATAAAAAGAGCCCTACGCTCACTGCATCCACGCAGCAAGTTAAACAAGGAAGAGGTATTTCTTTGTGCATAGCGACATCTCTGCCCATGCAATAATCCCAGCAGCTCACTACAACAGCAGCCCCTTTCCCTCAGCTCAGGCTTGGTGGAAAATCCCTTATTGCCACATTTTAAGCATTTTACCAGCAAGGCTCAGACTCTGGGTGCTGCATTAAGTGCTTGCAGTCGTCTGCTTTTGTAGCGAGCAGCCCATTTAAGTGTCACTGCTTCAAGCAATAAAATGCATTTATATTGGCCCCAGCTTTGCAGAGTGAGGCTGAGGTGAGCCGAGATGCTGGGACGCCTCTCACTCCTTCCCAGCAGCATCCTCACCCTCTAGCTCACCACCTCAGGGAGAAAAGCTCTTCCTCAGTCCACACAGAGGAGCTGCTCCAATTTTTAATTAGCTACAGACCGCTCACTCCCATGTAGCCATGATCACAGCTCCGAATCTCAGCTCAGCCTCCACACGGCACCCTGAGGCCCTCTCCCTTGCATGCACTGGCTCAGCTGCCTCCCTCCAACACTGTGGGTCCCCCAAAACTTTCCTAACCAATGGTCATCTCCACCGGCAAATGCTGTTGCAGAGAACCAAGTTGGGTGCTTTGTTACCACTACCATCCGACGCTTTTTCTTGATGGCCAAGGCAGCAACGCTAGCCTGGTATTTCATGTTTTATTTGCACAACATGCACAGGTTCAGCCCCACTTTGTTTTAGCTTTTCTCATAGCTAAGAGTCCTGCAGCACCATTGTTCATCCACGTTAGGAAATAACCAGAGGACCACAGCAGTATTTAGCTTCCAAGGAGGCTGTGGACAAACACGAGACAATACTCCAGCTGCAGCCTCATGAGTGTCAAGCGCAAGGGGAGCTTTGTGCCTTTTATGCACAACTCCTCATCCAGGCCAACATAACATTTGTAGTTTTTACAAAAGAGCGATGCTGTTGACACATCTTTACTTCTTGAAGCATCAGATGCCCCAGGTTGTTCCTGCAGAGCTTGTTGCTCACCCCCATACGTGTGCAGCTCTGTATTGCAGTTAGCATCTACCTTTACCAGAAAAAACGGGCAACTTTCCAACTCTTCCTCCAACCTGCCACAATTCTTTCCCAATCCTGCTTCTGCCTTCCCAAGCACTCGGTGCTGCTCCCAGCTTGACACCGTCGGAAGGACGGGGGGCTCACTCCCCCTTCTGCCACCTCTGCCGCTAGCGGAAATACCAAATTGGACTTGATGTGACACTAAACCCCCTGGACCTGCAAATTAATTATGTTTCACTGGGTAGGATAATCACTGAAATTAGTTTGAGGAATTTTTTCTCTCTTGACCAGCACAGGCCAGACAGTGTTTGTTACCTGCTAAGTTTGTCCCAAGGATTAGATAAGCATTTCAGGGCATAGTTTTTTTTTTTTTTTTTTTTTTATTCTCTACTTAGAGGCACTATTTTGCAAGAAATGGGATAGGAGCAATATCTCACATGCCTTTGGTGCTCTCAAGATGCTGCTACAGCTCCTAGATTTTACCAATGAACTCCCCTGTCCCAGAGCAGGAGTTTCCTGCAGGCACCTTCCTCGCAGCACCCAGTGCTGTGACACCAGGGCACCCGCAGCTCTGGCTGCCACCCAAGCATAGCCCCTCTTTAGCAAAGAGAAGCATGAGGCCTTTCTGCCTTCTCAGCATTATCCCTAACTATCTCAAAAACAGATAAATAATGATAAATAATGTTATCTTAAGTGGTGGAGGCTGTTTGCACCAACATGCTTGACTTGGCAGGCAGAGAGCGCTTGCAGGGGACATCAGCAGCTCAGCAGGGGGTCAGTCCCACTACCAAGGTGCCCTGACCCGCTCTGCTCGATTTCGCAGACAACTCTACAACCTTTAGGGAGGAAGCTGGACTCCCAATTTAGCTGGGCAAAGCCTTTACTGCAGATTTGCGAATAGAAAGTTGAAAGCACATCCCAACAGGGGAGATCTGGCCCCTTTCTCCCTACCTCTCTTGGCAGTGAAATCTGTTCTTTCACATTTACTAGTTCTTGTATTTGATGCAAATCAAGCCCAATAGAAAACTAGTTTTTGCTTGCTTGTTCCTTTGTTTCCCTCCTCTCCTTTCTCCCTGAATTCCTTTTCCTCATATTCTCTCTCCTTCATAAACCAGCAGAAAGCCAGCTCTGTTAAGGGATTTGCTGCCTTGGTAGAAAATCTGCTAATCTACATTAGCAGAAGATCCTGCCACATCTCCTCACAAACCAGAAAAGGGGAACCAAATGAAATCCTACTGGGATGCTCTGGCTACCTCAGTGTAACAAGGTTTAGATTAAGCTGCTTGTTTCACTTGCTGCATTGCCTGATTTAAATCCAATTTGGTTTGGGACACATAAAATAGCTGCTTTTCCACCCTCCAGGAAGCAGCAGGCACAGCCAGAGCCAAGTGAAGCCCTGGCAGGTCCTCCCTTACGTGCATACATGCCAAGCTATGTTCGCTTCTTCACTCACACTTTATTAGCACTACCTTTTGCCATCTGCAACATTTTGTACTATATTTGTTAAAATTTTACCCCTGAAACACTATGAACCAACAGCTCAAATGCAAGGGTGGGTGCTGTGGCAGGGAAGCCCCTGTGGTGCAGAGGCCAGGCACAGGCAGGGAGCTGGCTGCCTCCCGACCTTGCCCTGGCCAGGCTTTGCTCGCCCCCATCACCCAGCCTGACCCCAGCTGGATCACTCTTGCTTGAGGGACAGGAGGACAGCCCTTCTCAGGAAAACACAGATCCCTCCGACTCTGGCCTCCCCTTCCCAACCTGCCTCCCCCCAACCCTGCACCTCCGCAGGGAACAGCAGAGGCTGCCCAGGCTGGGTTGTGTTCAGCACCAGTGAGGCCCCTGGGTTTCCTGCCAAGCTGCCACCACAGCCAGCTCTGGCCAATGCTGTCCCTGAGGCCTGGTTTTGCAAGAATTAAAATTAGGAAAGGTGCTCCCCTGCAACAGCCTGGAGAAGAGTGTTTAAAAATGCCGGAGCAGAGCTAAGAGCCAGACTGTCTGCAGGAGCCACAGCGCTGCCCAGCTTTACCTATTGCCTCACATCAGATTTACTACAGGAATTGCCAAGGGGCCACCCTGCTTCACAATAACAAAATCTTCCCAGAGACAGAGGCAGAAATAGCCACAGAGTGGCTTATTGCCTAAAACACCAGTGAAACAGCTCAGCCTCTAATGACAGCTAGCCTGCACCCTGCAGAGACACTGACTTTTTCTTCCTTCTATCCCAGAATCTGCCCCTTTGACTCTAGGCAGTGATGAGCAAATATGTAATTAACATATTTGACCTTTTATCAGCCCTCAATACTGATAGCTTTCTGCATGCAATTTAGGTGCTTTTTTTCCAGAACCTGCTGCAAACCTGTGAGTAGGACAATGTTACAAGGTTCTTCACATCTCAAATCTTGGAAAGTTTTCTTCAACTCTGGATTTGAAACTGAGAGAGAATGGAAGTGTCATCCTCCATTATTATTTTAATAGCATTTAAGCTTGTACTTCTTAGTCCTGTAGGGCAGTATAAAGTAGAAAACAAGTGCTACCTAGAAAATCAAAAAGCTAAATAAGTCCTTTAATTCCTTTTCCTGTATACATTTAATATTTCCCAAATTTCTTGTGGGAAGGGGTTGGAGTTGACTGAGCATAAATGATGGCTCAAAATGGCTGAGAACAAGCAGTTCATTGCACTAAATTGCCAGAGTGCAGCCTGCTTCCTCTGGTTTTAGCTAGTCTTACTGGAGACCGTCTCAGTGTTATTCTAACCCTTTGTTCCTGATCATCATTAAAATGCCAAAAAGTCTCACATCACAGTGAGTTTGTTTCCAGTTAAAAAGACATGTCAGTTGAGCCTGGCTCAACCTTTCCTTTCCCCTCACCTGGTCAGAGCAGAGTAGTTCAGTGAGGACTATTTTGTCACTAAAGGCCTCCAATATTTCAGTTTGAAGCCAAGTGTGACTTGAAAATACTACAAAGCATGAGAAACCTCACCTGCATCCAGGGATGTTTGTTGATGTTCAAAGATACACATTGTATATCACAGACATTTTTAAAGTACAGCAGCACCAGTTATACTTGATAAACTATGAAGACTTTATTTGTACAGTATATAAAAATATAGGAACAAAATACTATACAGAAAAATATAAAAGTTAAAAATGAGATCGAGAAGATCTCTGTTTAAGAGGGAAGACAAACAGGATCACACTGTGCAAGCCTCAGACCATAAAATAAAACTGTTCTGGCAATTTAAATGGCAGCACACACAATCCAAACAGAACAGATGCTGCTTACCACAGCCAGAGGCAGAGGTGTGCTGAGGGGTAAGTTTCCAGCACAGGGAACTTGTCTTGCAGCTTCCAACATCCTTGCAAGTTTGTTTTCGTTAAACAAAGTGAAACATAAGTCCTCTTCCACGATCTGACCTGGAAATAAACATTCTCACACGCCACAGCATATTTATGCTAAGGGTGCCAAGAGCCCACTGTACCTGGCCAGCAACATATCCCCTGCCCGTGATCCCATGCCATGGGCTCAGATTTAAGTAAACCAACAAGTCTGCAGCACACCTGCACACAAATACAACCGGAAGCTGCCTGTGACCTGCCAGTGAACTGGTAACTATGATTTAAGGAAGGCAAAAGGTCAGTGAAAGCAATCTGATGAAATCCCTGAGTCTCCACCAGTTCCTCAAAGGGAGGAAAAAACAAAAACCACCAACAACAAAAAAAACCCAACTAAAAAACAGCAACCAGCATTCCTTTCCAAGGTACTGTCTCAGTACACTGCTGTCTTTAAGGACACCACGGCCTTCAGCAGCCAATAGTACATCTCCTCCTCTTTACCTGTACTTCTAGTGTTTCATCTTCCACAACCAAACTGTCCAAGTTTGCTTGTGAGTGAAGCAGGAAAGAGAGGAGAAGGAAATGGGAACAGAGATTAATGAACTACAGTGCAAAGTATATAGATTTTCCAAGCCTGTGCTCTCCACAAGTACAAAACAGGGTCTGTCCTCATCAGGCAATAACTGCCAACTGACCCTAGACCTTCAAAAGAACACGAGGGTATGTTCTCTAAAGCAGTGAGCCTGCCTTTACACTGAGTATCGGCCACGCTAGCAAGATGCCAATATTGCCACCTTTTTATCACCCAGTAATCACACCAGGACTCCATGAGAAAGTGCGGTGGGAGTCTCAGGTCTTCAAGTTCTTCTTATTTTGTTGATTTGTCTAAGAGATTTGCAAGTCCCTGTGCTGTATTCACACTGGAAAAGAGTGCAGCAACACATGCTGGAGACAGTCCAAGAATTACTGCTGTGCTGAGGCAACTTGCAGAGTCTGACTGAAGAAAATTGACCTAAGAAGAAATAAGGGTAGACATAAAAAGGAAGATGAAGGAAGAAGGGAATTGCTCCAGGCACCAGCACATCGCAGTTCCTGCCTACTGCCAGAAAGGTGCTGCAGTGGTTCCCATCTCCTGTAAGCAGCGTGTGCAGGACAGCAGAGCCTGGGACTAAGCAGTTGTGCAGGGTTGATCAGCAGCACGTTTGGAAGACTTCAGGCAAGCGTAGGGACCACTCTTACTGCCACCTGTAGATCTTCACCGCCTTCTCAGTCAGAGTAGCCAGGAGGTGGGTTTGGTTCACTTCCAGGGGGCAAATATCCAGCACAGGCAGGTCAGCCTGCAGCTTCTGCAGCAAGGAGCCACTGCCAGCATCCCAGAGCTGTGGGACAGAGAGGGTCAAAGGCTGCAGGAAATCCCCCCTCCCATCCAGAACACAGATTCCTCTCTCTAGAGGAAAGACTTTCAAGTTACTTACAGGACTCTTTCTCTACTTTTGTACCCTGCTTGGATGGTCTCGACAGACTCGAACACGATATTGCCCAGACTGCCCTCTCCTCTGACCCTGACTCACACAGCCTGTTGCCCATCCCCTGCAGTCAGGCTGCTTTTTCACATAAAGGGCAGCCCTTCCCCTCAGCTTCCCTGTCAGACCCAAAGAGCCTGCATCCTCTCTCACACCACATACCACCTCAGCTATCCCGCCAAGCCTGTTACACCACTCACAGTGCCCAGTTGCGCCAGCGTGCCCAACTGCATTCCTCTGGTGGACAATTGGGGCTTGCTGCCTACATTCCTCTCGATGGATGTGGACCTTGGCTGATACTGAGTGTTCCACGCCATCAGAGTTACACCTGCTACAGCAAGTACAACAGTCCAGCCTGCACAGGGTAAGGTGCATGACAAGACCAAAACACACTGATGCTGTGACTGATAAGACTTCTCTCCTAAGAACTGTAATAAAACCCTCCACCACATTAAGAGCAACATAGATACCAGGGCTGAATTAGATGCCTCATCACCGGCACACACAAAGATGCTGCCATCCTCCTCTGGGCTCTGAAAAATGGCGTTCTTGGTCAGCAACTTGCAGGTGGGCCCAGCACTGAAAGTCTGAACCGGGTTAGAAGAACACACCACATCTTCTGAGGCCTCTGTCGGTGGGCTGCAAGTCAGTTCCATCATCACACAACGCACGCATGGGTTATTTTTACCTGTGGCAGAAATAAAAAGATAACCGTGGGAAAATTGAATTGCAGACAAGTTTTAACTGTAGGAATACAAGCAACACCAGCACCTTGCAGCTGCCTCCTTTCACCCTCACCCAATTCTTATCCATGTGCAGATGCTCATTGCTCTAGCTAGGGCAGCTACTACATTTCTGCTGTACCCTCAGCACCAAAGCTGCTGCTGAACTCAATGAACAGCAGGCCAGAGCAGTGATGAAAAGCGCACTGCAGACACATGCCATTACGTACTAGGCCTGTATGTCGCAAGGCAGTGCCGTGTGCTGATCTCCGTTTGAATATCGATGCATCCTCCAGGTTCCAGTGGCAGGTGATGAGGCCGGTAGGAGTTGCCAGCTTTCTGTTCCCAAAAACAGGCTCCTTCCAAGGTCCCAGCTAATATTCCACCGTGAGGCAGTGAGGCTGAGGCCATCCGGGGCAGATAGGACAGTGATACCATGGGGCACCTGCAAGTGGGACTGGTAAGTCAGTGCTGCCAGCTGCAACCACGTTGGCATTCTGCCTCACCACTTCAGAGCTCCTCTCTCCCACCACATTGCAAAGAAAGAGCCTAAGCAGGCTACAAAATGGTCCTTCAAGCAAGAAACCCCAATGAACTTCTTACTGACAAACTCAACTACTGAGCCTCATGTTTTGAAGGAGCAGACAGCACACATCAGATGCGTGTAAATCAGCATTTGATTCCCTGAATAGAAGAGATGGAAGTACCAGCATCTCACATCTCTTTCTAATATGTTCTTTCTGAATTAAATACTAAACCCAAGTCCAAAACAAATTCATTTCTCCTGCTTAGGCAGCACTGGTGGGTCCTTTTTTGACCACTGTGTGCCTTGAAAAGCTACAGGTGCCAAGCACTCATACTAAGTTACACATGTATCATGCAACCTTATGAAAAGCTTCTCACATCTGTGCTAAATTTGAACATCTGAACAAGAGATTCACATAAAACAATTTAAACTGTTATAATTGCTGTGTGATTTATGAACGAAGCTACATTTAGTTTAAGTATATTGGTGAAGTTGAAAGGAATGAAAAGTCCTTATGCTGTACCTGGACTTCTGAGGGACTAGTTCCTGGACATGAGAGTTGGTGTCTCTCAAATCATATATCATGATAGAGCCATTGACCAATCCAGCATAGATGTAGTTTGCATCATCGAGGCACCAGCAGCAGCTCCAGACAGGACGGCCAGCATTGTATGTCTGCACCACAGTGTTTGTTGCCAAACTGAAGAAGAAGAGCAAAGTGTTGGCCCATTGCACAAACATCTACTGATGACAAAATAGCATAATTAAGGTAAGTAAACATAGCTTTTAAAAGTCTTTAGACAAATGCCTTTCTCTCAAGTGAATTCTGAATTAACTCCTCCTTTATTCGAGACACGAATCTGGAAAATCTAGACAGAATCATCACTCAGATATTATCAAGTGATTTATAATTCTTCTAGACCAGCGCTTCTTTTTCCAGATTGATTTTTGGAGACTGGGAAAGGAACTGCCAGAGCAGGGTCTCAGCTGCCTTACTGGAAAGAGAAAGCTAAGTTACTTTTCTGGAAACAATTAGGAGAAGTGACTCTAGTGTAATCCTGTAATACCATGTATTCCTGAGATCACATCTCTTCAAATTACATTTCTCTCTCTTTTTTTCTCCGCCCCCCCCCCCCCCC
>NW_020799113.1:18299509-18318247 GCF_003259725.1 Athene cunicularia | reverse complement strand
GAGTAACAGTGTTTATGCCTCAAAAGAATCCAGTTTAAGCAAGAATGGGACAGTGAGCGGGGTAAAGACAATTAAAAGTGTTAATTTTTTAGAAACAATTTGTGGAATAAAGAAGAGGGGAGTACAGAGGGGCACAATCCAGAATAGCAGATAAAGTTGGTGTCCGATAGAACATACTTGCAGTGGGCAGTGCTGTCAGCAGAAGCTCAGCACATTGAGAACAGTGTGAGCTAGAAGACAGCACATGTCAAAGTCACTCTGGACATCCTTTGAAACACATGGGTTTCTCCCCAGGGGAGGTGATTATGTTCAGAACTCCATAGAAGCAAGTCATTGCTCCCAGGTAAGTACAAGAGGAACAACCACAAAGATGAATCTGTCTGGGGAAACGGAGTTTGATATCAGAACAGCGACTGGTTCAAAACAACAGGAAAAAAAACCCAAAGTCATGGTGCTATTGTAAACTCCTGCAAGCCAGAACAGGAGACTTAAGGACATCTAGCACAATTCCTTTTGGTAGGATGACTATGAAATCATAAGTAGAGAGGAAAGATGACCAAAGGGGAACTTTTATTTCAGAGGGAGACTGAAAAAAGTACAAGGATGCTGCTGAAGCAAGCACTTAACCCCAGGACATTCTGGGATCAAGCACAACAGCAAGAGGATCTCAAGTTCTGATGCAGAAAAGGCAGCGGGAGTCAGATAGGGGAGTCAAACGTCTAAGGAGATACCGCAATGAGAAGCCACTCTTCAGATTAAACCAGAAAAAGAATACCAACCTCATCGGTTAGAAATCTGACATGCTGACTTTAGCATAGGAGACAGACAGTTTTGTTTACTTTTAACTAGTCTAGCAAACATTTCAACATGGTAAGAAGAAAGCAACATTCTTTACATTTTTGTTGCAGGATTAAGTTCTCTTCATTGCTTTGCTCATGGGAAAGAATTGGGACTAATCAGTCATAACAGGCACATACCCTGCCTAACCCTATACTGACAGGCAGATGTGCGTAAAGATGTTAATAGAACTCAGTAAGAATCAATCAGCCAACAAAGTTCTGAAGCAGCTTAAGTTTAGGATTGAAGAGCAGCAGAGTAGCAAAAAACCAGTCATAGGTTGTAAATTCTAACAGGACTGGATGCATTTTTCTCAGCCTCTGCATAATTAGTCTCCAACCTGCTGCTTTAAGCCTCTGCTAGCTCTAGAGAACCCATGCTCCTCTAGCATGAGCTCAACAGTGCTGTCTAGGCCTTCCATGTCCCAGATGAACCCCATGCTCTGCAAGAAGTTTAAAGTCAGAGAAGCCTATGGAAGGGTTAGCTCAGGGAAGAAAGCACCCAGCCTAAACACCCCTCATTTCTGTTTTATGCCATACAAGTTTCCATGCTTCACACTTCCCTGCAGTAACAGAAAACTAAGTGAACAGTAAATTTCACATCTATACATTAAGCTATGTTTGTTGTCAAGACAACTTGGCCAATCTGTGTTGAATTCCTTGTTTTCCACTGGGAAAAGCATCACAGACAGCTGGCTCCATAACACCTCCACCTAAAAGATCCAAAAGCATGAACAAGTCTTTTAGTTCTCACGTGCAGGGAGAATACACCTGATCTCATTTTAGCAACATATTTTAGAAAACAGAATAGCAGTTGCTGCAAGACATTTCTAGCAAGACAGAAAAAAAATCCAATCCACTCTCTTGCACATAAGCAAAACTCTGCTGGGACAGGGCTCCTTGCACATAAGCAAAACTCTGCTGGGACAGGGCTCACCTGGTAAGTTTGAGAGTGTTGTCCAGAGCAGCAGAGAGCAGCAAGCCATCTGCTCGGCTGCCAAAAGCCAGTCCCCGAATCTGTTTACTATGGATGGGAATGTACTGACTGCTCTTCAGGTTGGCCACACTCATCATCTTAACACCACAACCTGTCGCAGAGTAAGGATAAAGCAGGTTATCACAAAGCAGCATATGTGTAGAACCAGGAATTCAATGCCAGAACTATGTCTGTTCTGAAGCCTGTGGTGGGGTGAACATGTAAAAGTTATTTGCTGTTCTGGAGAAGAACTGCCACAAATCATTCTTTAGTTCAAAAGGCAACAGGCCTAAATCCTTAAGGATCCCAGCCAGAAAGAGCAAACTCAGTATCAGTGTTACAATTCTTGTTACAATAGCCTGCTGCTCTTTAGACAGTTTCTTCAAAGACATTCTTGCCTAGATAAAAACACACACAGTAGGATTACATGGCTATTTAAGAGAACAAGTGTCATTGCAAAGAATGGTTACAGGTGAACTTAGCCTGTGTGCTACAAGAATTGCCACAAAGCCTCCATTCAGAGATTCATTCCCTGGCTCCAAAAGCCAGAAAAATAAGGTCAGTGGAATGCAGAAAACAATTTTGTTATGCCTAGATAAGGCATATTAATCTCAAAACCATTAACCAAATAAAGTAAGCTTCATCATTCAGTAGGCATTGAAGTACTTTGCAAATAAACTCTCTCAGACTCCTAATGCTACATCTATTTCATTGAAAAAGCAAGTTGGTGCTGGTCCAAATGTCAGGTCACTTACCCCTGCCCCTACAAGTGAGACAAAAACAAGGCTGCCCATGACTGCTTGGCTTCCTATTTCCTCACTGAGAAACAGTGCTCCTATCAGTCATATTCAGAAGGGTTTTTGCCTACCCCCCTGCTTTTTTTTTTTTTTTTTAAAAGAGTACTGACAAATCAGCAGCACGTGGATCAATCCACCTGCAGTTTGGGGTAATATTTCTCACCCAAGCACTGGAAGCTTCTCTGCAGGCCCCCAGTGTGCTGGCCCCTTGTTATTTCAGAAGACTCACCTTTGCAAGGGGTACCAGACACACCTTTTATCTTCTTGTGGATGTGGCACTTCAGCAGAAGAGCCAGAGACCCTCTGCTAGAATTCTGCCATAGAAGTGACAGGGGAAAGAAGGTACCTCGCTAAGCAGAAGCGACCAGTGCAGGGGCCAGATGTACTGCAGGGAGTCTTACAAGTATTCCCAGTTTACAAGGCACATGCAGAGGTCAAGCAGAGAAATGGAGAGCAGGGAGCAAGCAGAAAACACATTTTACCTTCACCTATAAACCCTCAAATCTTAACTTGCTTAATTACCAGGAATAAAAGTAGACTGTGGAGAAGGCTGTGATACTACGAGACAACTCAGCGAGTCACAGTATGCCATTACTCTGCAGTTCCCAGTCTGAGACACCACAAAAACCTTTTCCAAGTGGTACTTGCGCTGGCTTTGGCTGGAGGGGAGACTGCCTGGGGGATAGGTGCGGGAGCTGCCAGGTTGCTGAGAAGCACTCACATTGTGCTGGGCCACCAGAGCCTTCAGCTCCTGCAAAGAAAAAAACCCAAAGAGCTTTAATGCATCACTGTGACATAACCTTCCATGCAATCTGTTCCAAATGCTCCAACTCTACTTGTTCTCAGATAAAGAGGGAAAATATGGTCCCATTTCCACGCTGTTCCTGAAATGCTGTATGACAGTGAGCAACAAAAGCATTCAAATGCTATGCAAGTTCTGGCATAGTGTACTCAAAGTCTGTTACTGTACGTATTAGACCCTGTGAAAGAGGACTCTTGGGCAACACATAAAAGCCAGTAACAATTACTACCAGATCAATGCTGTTTAGAAGAGAATGAACTGCCAAGTATTACATGCATCTAAACCACAAGAGAAAGTCAATTAAAACCATTTTCCAGAATTTTCAGAATGCCCCATAAAAAAATAAAAGCCCAAGTTTTAACATAAAGGGTGTTGCAGGAAACAAGTCAGTCTATTTAATGAAGATGACCCTGTTCTTGTAAATCCTAGGCAGCAAATTCCAGGAACAACACAACTCTCAAGAGCTCCAGCCCTGTTTTCCACCACTTCTTCCCCCCTCTTCCTCCACCTCAGCTGATGCTCAGCAGAGATATGGCCAAAGGCAGCTTCCATCAGCAGCAACGTACTCCTAGAATTCCTCTTTCCACAGAGATTGTCAGGGGTGAGGTGGGTATGCAAGTAGTGGCACTGACATATTGTGAGTCAACTAAAAATGTCCCTCAAAAAAGCACGTTGACCACCTTGTTGCAATCCAAGGGCAAAACCAGATAGTACAGAACCCCAGGGATATTAGAGGGAATGTATATATTAAGAAAATTGCTACTTGCTTTCTGTTATCTGAGCAAGATATGTTTCAAATACTATGTAATTTTTAAACAATTAAGGACCATAAGAGTGATATTATGAATATATTAGCAGACTGCAAGCTAGCTTCAGTACTGAACCAGCCACTACCACTTAAATGCTGTCTAAGCAAGGCAGCAGTTCTCAAAGACACAAGATCAAAGATCAAGCTCTACATTAATAGTTATCATCAAGACCTATAATGTTTGGAAACTGCTCAAGAGGAGAGCAATTCTGATATTTTACAGAGTTCTGATGTGTTTTGCATCAAGTGCATTGCAAATTCCCTAAGGAAATAAAAAAAATGAAGCTGAAAATTCAAGATGATCCCATTAGATCACGCAAAGACGAAACAACCTGGGGAGACAGGTGTGGGGGTTACCAGGATTCTTATGATGGAAGCTATAGCGTTGGGCTTAAAGTAGTCAGTGAAAATACAAATAACTTAGAAAAAAGTGACTTTTAATCAAAAGTTTAATAAACTAATTTCTAAAAGGCAGGAGGATATTACCACCACTGAGGATCAGAGAAAACTAAAGTTATTTGTTGCTCTGGAGAGTTTACAAAACTCTCCTTGTCACCTGCACTCAACATGCAACTCTTACACAAGTTAGTAAAAAGGAAACCAGACAATTAAAAGCAAAGAACTATTAGTTCCATGTTTACATTTAAACACAATGGACGAACTCAGCAGAATCAGGAAGTCTTACTGGAGACACATTACCACGGGGATTAAAAATGTTGCTCTGCAGAACAAATTCCACTAATTGTGCTCAAAAGAACACTCTCTTCTGATAAATGTAAGCCTATACTTTCCTTCAAGATGCTTTGCAAAGTTTTCCCTATGGCTGGTGTTAACTAAGGGCCTCGAGAGCACACTCATGTGTCCACCTCCTAGATTTCAGCTTACCATTGCAGCGGTGAATGAACACAGTCACACAGGCTGGGGAAAGAAGGGGATATAAAGCAGAAGTCTTCCCGAGGAGCATGCACGATAAGTAGAAGCAGGAGAGCACAATGAATACAAAAGGAAAACCACCAACTACAAGAAATTCAGGACACTTTTCTTTTGAGTGTTAGGTTACAGTCTTAATAGCCAGTATGAAGCTTTAAAGACAAAGGCAGTTATCAGATGACTGTCCCTCTCTGGCTGTGCCCGCACAGACCTCTCACAGAAGCCATGCCTGCTGGCTTGCACCACACAGCCCCAGCCCTGCTTTAACAGAGGAACACAGAGGACTGTACAACCTCGAGCTGTGGTGCAGTAGTACAGGCATCCCACCTTCCAGGTTCAGGTTCAAATTCAAAGGGTCACAGAGCATTTTTAATTGGCTTCACTATAAGTAACAGCTGAATGAAATATCATCTTTTACTTCTTGTAGATCTTCCCCAGACATAAACTGGAGGTGATCAAAGATGAAAGAGTTTTGTGTCATAAAACCATTAGCCTAAAATTTTTCTAAAGGTATTAGGTTCACAAATTTTTAATTGATAATTTGCCACTTTTTGGATGCTCTGAAAATCATATTTTAAAAAGCTTTTCCAATACATCAAGCAATATAAACTGACTTTTGCAAAGCTCACAATTACACTTGCTTTCTTCTCCACAGTAGCATGCAACCTCCTGCCATTTCCCTGCCAGGCCTCCCTTTACTGCTCCATACGCAAACAGAGCTACTGTTTCGCACTTGCAGAAATGAAGCTAACATACTGAAAATTTTGGCAGATTCAGGAGGTGTACTGCAATAGCTCCCATCTGATTCCCCAGGCTTCCAAAATGAAAGTCTGAACCTGCCGTGCAGTGCACACCATATAGCTCAGCATGGCACACAGAGCAGGTTTGCAAATAGAAACAACAGTTTAGAGCTTTCTTCCAGAGTTTTAGTTAACTACCTACCCTCTCTCCCCTCAAGTTCCTTTCCCCACGTATTTTCATATAGCTAAAGACTTAGAAAACATCCCTTTTCTAGCCTCAATCATTCTAAATACTTCAATAGCAAAGTACAATGCACAATACTGTTAATGGACAAGGGCAGGAAAAAACGTATACAAACCTAAATCCAGATCATAATTAGTGACATGACTGCTGATGAGGCACAGCTCTCAAGGCTGTTATCAACAAAAAATGATTCACACAATGACTTCTGGGGGGAACCGATGGCATTTGCTTTCCCTAAAACTTCAGACACCAAGGTTTGTACGCAACCAATGAACAACAAAATTATTCCAATAAAGTTCTGTGCAACTGAACTTTGCCATACCTACCATCCCTCTGAGTGAACGGACATTGCACACATTTCTTTTGTAATCCCACAGTACTTTGGTTTCTATATTGACTTACAGCTTTATACGCCAGTTAAACAGTGTTTTCTTACACCATCAGTAACACTGCCTGCTGAAAGGACCAGGGCAACAGACTGAAGATGTAACAAGGCAAGTTCAGATTAGAGGCTAGGAAAAAAACCCCAATTTCTCAGTAAGGATGTTCAAACAATGGGATGTCCAGACAGGATGTGAGATCTGGTTGCGTACACTCAATGCCTGGCATGACAGCGCCCTGAGCAACCCAGCCCAATGCTGAAGTTACCCAACTGGAGTTGGGCTAGAAACCTCCAGGGGTCCCTTCCAACCTAAACCATTCTATGCAAGCAGTTGCTTTACTACATGACTTTGCTCATAAGACAAGGAACTCGTTAGACATATGCTCCAAATATAATCAAACAACCTTAGAGACTTATTCCAGACTTCCTGCTCCCCAGCAAATTGTTTTACTTTCAGTTTAGTCACAGTGTAAACAACCACCTTAAAATTGCTTCCAGCATTCACATTAACCACTACAGGACAGTGATGAATGCAATATAAATAGTGAACCAGAGCTGAAAGAACACAGGGTACTTAATCTTTAACACATGCAACTTCAATTCAGTTAGGCTGGATACTCTATCATTTAACACCAAAAAAAATTGCAGGAAGACATTATGGACCTGCAGTTTTATCTTATTCACATTTTTCTTAAGCCAGAGTTTGAAGTGGACCAATTTTCTTATTTGCTCCAATGAGCATACAGCTTCATGCAGGAATTTAGGCAAGCAATTTATAAAGCCTTATCTTACGTCACACAGGAAGATTTCAACAAAGAGGATGTTGCTTAATTTACAGACATGAATAGCCAAGGCTATAAAAAAAAAAAATCCAGTAGAGAAAAAGCATAAAATCAAGTGAGTTGCTAGACAGCAAGAGATTAGATATTATCTACTTCATACAACAAAAGAGTAGCAAACTGGCTATGAAACAGGCTCTTGAAAAACCTAGCACTGGTGGAACATGCCAGATAATTCACAGTTGAGAGCACCAAGTAGAGTCCACAATTTACAGGAATCCTGCAAAAGCAGCTGTGCTAGGTTACAAAATATTGTAGTATTGCATAAGCCAGAAAGGAAGAAATCATTTAGCAATTGGTCATTAATTTTCAGTAATTTGTATTCTAAGGGGACAGAGGTGCCTCTCAGCAGCTGTTCAGCCTACCCTACTGACAGGCCAGGTCTCATGGTACCAGAAGGTGCTTAAGGAGAACGTTGACTGACCTTCACAAAAAAAAAAAAATTAGGCTTTTTTTTGTTGTTTCCTTTTGTTTTTGCAAATAGCCATACCTTGTCATAAATTACTTCTCAAAGGCTCTTGAATAACTAGTGATAACAGGTCCCATTACAGGTTTACTGTAGGTATTTTCAAAACTCATTTTGATGCAGCTGAGAGAAAGATGGGGAGAATAAGTTTGGTGTGTATTACAAGGCCTTTCCAGTCACCACAAAACCTGAGGAGGAATCTGCAACAGCAGCAAAAAAACTCTACTGCTAAACTGCACTTGCAACTTTGCTTAAGTCTTAGAAGCACACACACACACACACACAAAAAAAAAAGAGGTCAGTGTTATGTAGTATACATGAATATGCCAGCCTGGGATGTTTAGGATATTCCTGATGATTCACCAATTGTTACTAAATCTTGCTTATTAAAGCTGGAAGCCTACCTTCTCTCCTCTAAGGGAATACATAAAACACAGATTGAAGAGAAAGGGAATCCTCTTTGTATTAGTAGCATGAGACTCACCTGAACTTGTTTGCGGAGTTTGCTGCATTCATCTGTCAAAACCTGCAACTGGAGACGGCTCTGTGCAGATTCCAGCTCTGCCTGTCTCCGTAACATTTGCTCCTTTTCTAAAGAGCTGGAGGAACAAGAGAAAAAGCAATCCTTAGGACTAGGATGCTTATCCGGGCTGTCAATTCCTACCTTCAGACTTCACCCCAACTCAAGTCCTGTTCAATTCAATCCTGTAAATTCGTAAGTTACAGAAAAATCTGGTACCACACTCATCCAGTACATTTACCTCAAGATGTTCTCAGTTATGAAATCGTACCAGATGACTCACTCAAGTATTGTTCCATAGAAACAACAGCCTTTCTCCTCACCTTCTCCAAATGTACTAATTTAGTAGAGTGAAAGAGAAATAACTCTTTTTTTTTTTACCCCTACAGAAACAGTTTAGCAAATTCTCTGCCATCAATGTCCATGTAATATACTGTGTCAGCAACACAGCAAGATCTTCAAGCTTGTTTCTACTACCTGTAACTAATTTTGTATTTCAGGAAAATATAGCTATATCAGAAATACACAGATAGAGATAAGTTCTCTGTGACTGCCCATATAGAAGCCATACCTCACCTTTAACCTAAAAGTGCACATCATTTAGCAGCAGCAGTTTTGATAACATACTTCAAGTTTTCTTTCATTTAGGCTTTATGTATGAAGGAATAGTTAGAGGAGGAAGAAACACCAGTATTCCTTAAAATTATCTGTACATTTGGTCTATAACATTGACCATCGCATTCTGCACTTCAAAAGCTGCAATATTCCAGTTATTTCAGAAGTTCATGTGCAGGAAGATGTAGCTTGCCTAAGTACCTTCTAAATATACAGACCTAGCCTTGCATGTTCACAATGCACTGTCATTTCACTTCAGCTTCTTCATGCATTTTATTTTCTGCAGAAGAAACAGGTGAAATGCTGTATTAAACCATAGTAAACACATCCTTTATGCAAGTACCCAGCGCCTGAAGGCGAAGAACAAAACCCATGATCTTACACCTAATTCAAGGCTATGTGCAGATAATATTGATGCCTGCATTGGTGTTCACATTTGTCCTCCATTTGTGGCCGTGTGCCACAAAGCAGTTGCTGCCAGCAACTTCACGGGACTGACAAGCAGTCATTGCTGTCTGCCTCCTAAGAAAAACAGAAGGCAGAGGAGGTGTAGGGCAAGTGGGGAAGGGCTGCAGTGAGATTCAGAGACACAAGCAGCAGTGAGAGATAACAACATTTAAACACCCAAATGCCTTCTGTGCTTTTGAAAAAAATACCATTCATCATTTGTTTTGCAGTGTCAAACCAGTAAAAAAAGCGTGACCCTCCTAAAGGTACAGTTCAAACACCATCAGGAAGTGGCAATCTGGACAGAAGAGATATTTTCCCTTCCTGACAGTTACTCCTCAATCATTTCTGATTAATAATTACCAGGATAGCAGGGCTTCTATTGAAAGACTGCACTGAAAGAACAGCAGTATAGTTAGAGATATGTGAAGATGACACCAATTAAATTCTATTCACTACAAGATTCAGGAGAACTCATATATCTGCAGTCTTTTAATTTCAGAATATCTGTGACATCTTACTGAAAAGAAATTAGTCCCCATTTTCATACCCGCTTCTCCTTTTTTCAATAAAATGTCTACCTTTATGTTGGAAAGGGAAGTAGAGTCATAGTAATGCTTGCTGACCTTTTGTAAGTAAAGCTACATGAAGAGTTTGACAAAGCACGATGGAAAGTGATTCATGAGAGATTACTCTGTTTAATGCATGCAGAAAAGATGGCAGAAAAGGTCAGCTATTCACCCCCCCTGCATTTCTAACTATGCCTCACTCTTCTCATAGAATGATGAATTAGCAATATAGGGCTTTCTAGCAACAACTCTGCATGTTCTCCCATGATGACATTTCAGGATACAGCTACTTCAGTGCCACAAAGCACAAGCTCAAGAATTCTGTTCCAAAAGAAAATTCTTCTCACAGGTAAGACACATGCAACCCAGCAAGGCCTTGGTTTGTTAAGCCACCCACACTCGTGATAATCCCCAAGAGAATGCACAAATTGCTTTAGACAATACAGGCAATTAAAGCATGAGGTGAAAGCCAGACTGCAGCTTTCAGTGGAATGCAATCAGTGAGGTCGTAGCTCTGCGTGGAGACTCCGTACCTTTTCATGTGCTCCTGTTCACTGGTATCCAGTGCTTTCAGAGTGCGAGCATACAGGATCACAATGTCAGAACGTTTTGCTTTCTTATTGCACTGAAATAAAAGACAAGTTCGGTTCATCTACAAGCATTTAAATATCTCTCAAAATAAAAAACTATGTACCCCTACAAGCTGCTAGGTATTATTCTGAAAAATCCCAATAAGTTTGAAGGGAGGGGTTGTCTACTTGAAAACAAATCCACAAAACCACAAACACTAACACAGCACGTTTGCAAGACGCTCCCTCATATAGACACCAGAGCTCTAATCGTCATGTATCCTACTGCAACTTTAATAATGCATCTCCTTGTTTCCCACTAAATTTATTCTACTAAAGTACCAGTGACACAGCATGGTCAGGTAAGTTTCAGGGACAAAAAAAAAAAAAAAGGGAAAAAAGATCTAAAAGAAAACACCAGCCCAACTTATTAGCAAAACTGGCTGCTTGGCTAACAGACAATGATCTTGGAACCCCTGAGCATACTCCCAACTCTGTTATTGACGTACTATATTCCTTTAATCAAATCCTATAGGCCCAAATTCATAAAAGCATTACAGTGTCAGTATGAAGCACTGACATCCCACTGATTTCAGCAATACACGGAGAGTCAGATATTTCAATAATTTTGTGCATCTGGCTGTTAGATTCACCTTAAAAAGAAGGGATAATACCTCCCCCTGAGTTGGAACTTGGAAGAAATTACAGCATCTGCAAGCTCACTGTTTTGCAAATATAGTTTGCCGTTCAGAAAAGAGGCAGTGAATACTCAAATCAAGTAACCTCTGCTGAACATTAAATTACTATGTGTACTTAAAATGCAGACTTCTCTATTATTTAGTAGCACGAAGATATCATGGGCAACAGTTTCAGATCAGACAACCTCCCCTCCCTTTGTCAAGAGCTGCCTTGCAGAGCAGTAAGCGACTAAGACAGCTTTCCTTGGCAGCCACCAGCTATCACTGGCAGGATCAGGAATGCTGCAATTTCACAGTAACTTGCACTCAAGCCACTTAGTATACAGAGCACCACGCACAGCAACTCTGTGCTATTCAATCAGAGAATGCCCAGTTGCGAAGGACAGCAACTGAAAATGAAGGGAAGATGATTTAGCTACAAGGTTCTCTCCAGAGCAAGTTCTCCCAGGAAATTTTCAGTAAGTACATCACTGGAAGAAAAAGAGGGAGCAAGCACCCCTTAGGAGTTGTTAGGGTTCAAGAAGAAATCAGTCACAAAATTCCTAAGAGCAAAGATGCCATGAAGGTCTGAGAATTCTGTCTGGGCCTGGAGTGGGTGAAGAAAAGCTTACACAGAATTTACAGGGATGAGAAAAATAAGGTTTGGGCCTTTGCTATGGCAACAGTGATTCTTTAGGTTTAATCACAGTGCATGTCAACAGGAAGCTTCTTTGTGCAGGATTGCCTCCTCTCAACAAGTCAAGTAAGACTATGGAAGCTCTCAAAATGACAAAGCCAAAGAAAACCTGGGCTTCCAGCCACCAACTCAGAAAGTGGCAGAACTGATTCCTATTTACAAGGTACTCATTGACCTATTTTTTGCCAACATTCCCTTCTGGAAAAAAGGAATAAGGAATGGAAGCATACCACTTGCAAACAGACATTAAAGGATGCAACTAGTTTCTCAGTTCACTCTCTTCGAGCTACCTAAAAACAACCTGCTTAAAGGCTGCAAAAGCAGCTAAAGCTCCAAACAGAAGATTAATTGACTGAAAACGGTTCTCAAACAGATTTCTTGTCCAATAACGTATTCTTTATGCTTAGTTAATTGCTTCTAGCAATCTGCCTGCCATTCCCATACTCCAGGACAACAGTGCAGTGCTCTGAAACCAATTACAGGTTTAGTACTTGAACTCTCAAACTTTTGAGTCTGCTACTCACGAATGTTCTACTTCAGAGAGAAAATCCAAGTCAGAATTCTCCCTTTAAATGGGGTGCTAGTTGTTCCTGGCCTAGCTACATCAAAATAAAGGTGATTTTGGTTATTGCTGACAGCAGCCAAAAGGGGATTCTTCATGCAGCAAACAGTTGTAACAGTTATAGTGAGCACACCTGCAGCACAAGTTACCCGCTAGCAAGTCCTCTCCAGTGGACATAAGCGTCCATTTTACCTGGGGACACTTCCCTGCTTGTCCCTTGAGCCACCTCTCGATGCAGGTGTAACCAAACAGGTGTCCACACCGCAATGCTGAGAGACGGTGGTCCCCAGCGTTGGTCCACTGCTCAAAGCAGATTGCACAGGTATCCCCTTCCTCCTCATCCGGTGGCGCGACAGGAACTGACAGTTCCAGTTTCTTTAGTGGAGTTCTCTAGGATTAAAAATAAACACACAAACAACTTTTTTTTTTAGAAGAATACAGCATGCCCCATATTTAATCTGTCTCCAAAAGCATTTAGGTCATCTTACCTGTTTTTGCTGGACTTCAGCCTCTTCACCTTCTTGACTTCCATGTTCTGCAGAAGCTTGAGACAAAGCTTGAGGTGGCTCTGCTTGGACCTGACTGGAAACTAAAGAAAGCATTGCTTAAATGAACTGATACATAATTGCGGGGAAAGGAGTTCTCCTTGACTTGATTGGAAAGCATCAGGGCATAAGGCAAGCAGTGCAACAACTGCACAGGTTACACACAAAGCTTCAGATCAGCATCCTGGATCTGAAGGTCAGGCAGTTTGTGCATAAGCCCTTCTATTCACCCATGGTAGTGCTGAAAAACTACACTTTTACAGAAAGAAGCAGAATTTCAGCATATTGAGTGGAAAAGGAGAGGTCTTTTAAAGACAGCAACTGTTATCAGGATTTTCTGTCCTGCTGGAAATAAATATATCTGTGTACAGGTCTCTAGTTAGGCTGATTTAAGGATAGAACCCTGTGTCATTATGCCCAGAGAAAGACAGACACCAATATGGAGAAGTTATTTTGCCAAGGGATCTAAGCATGCATATTTCATGCGCCAAGAAAGCATTTACCGTATGCTATCTGCCCATTCACCCTGACTTAAGCAGTTTTCCAGCTTGTAGTTATCTGAACTATCAATTCTTCTGGGGCGTATGTTTTCCTGGTGGGCCTCTGTTAGCCCTTCTGTTGAAGCATGGGCACATGGAAATCCTAAGTTTAGATTACTACAACTAGCATATTAAAAAAGGAGCAGAAATCACTGTCTCCCCCCCCCCAGTCTCCTGACAAAACAAAAGAGTTTAGTCACGTTTAGTATTCAAGGCAGGTATTCTCAATCCAGTAGAGAGGTATCACCTAACCCTGGCTAATGTCAATGAAGTTTTCAGCCTTTGTGGTCCTGGGCTGAACAGGAACCAGTGGCTTATATAAGCAAAAAAGACAAGGGAATTCCAGAAAACCCTACAGAGAGCATATGTTCACACAATATTAGACAGCACTGAACAGCTTGAGCTCCTGTCACGTGTAAGAGTAGCTCAAAGCAAGCAGAATGAATCTGTTCAAAAGACACCTCATCTATGTAGCCTCAAAAAAGGTGTCAAGGTGGGCTAGCCAGTCAAAAACAAAACCAAGGGTAGAGAGCGAAGCCTAAGGACATTCCTTAAGAGATTGAAGTAAAAATATAACCTTGTTCTCATATTCTCTGGGCACCAGTAACCTTGACTAGCAAGTTAACTACTTGTCACTCTTACATAAACTGCATATGTTCACCATAAACAATGTCACTGAAGTGATGTGGCAGCCTGTGAACATGAGTCTAGATAAAGGATTGCAAGCCAGAAAAAGCCAAGGAAAGAAAGAGACAAAGAGCCCACTGTCCTAAGTATCTCTACTTCCTCAGCTAACTGTCACAAGAAGTTACAGGAATGAAAACTCTAAGTTGAAGTAGACTGAAATCACAAATAATTAAAAAAATACTGAATCATATCCTTCTCTGAAAGCACTGCTGATCTCCAGAGATGTGACAATGTTCAGTAACACTCCTTGATAATATATAACAGCAGAAGTGTGCTAAACACTAATCTCTAAGCCTGAAGTTATTCTGAACATTTCCAGGATTATTTATAAGCAACAGCCTGCAAACAGCAAAGACTGTATTTAACATTATGATAGCAATCCCCCATTGCTGCTTCTGCTCTCAGGAACTGCTTGCCAAAAAGCCTTGTGGTAGCAACCTGCTCCTGTCAGCTGTGGGCATAATGATCTCTTAGCACCGTCTGTCATGAAGCTTGAAAGGATTTCCCCACCGAGTTTTGAAACAGCAAGATGAGTTTCTGAAATCAAGTCTCTACACAGCTCAAATATAGCACAAACCTCCCGAGCTAGCTGCTGGAGGTGTCTCCTGGGCCGACGGTAACAGCAGTGCTGCAGCCTCCACCACTTCCTCCTCCTCAGCAGAAGAGCTGCTGTCAGAGCTGCTCACTACTATTGTTTCATCTGAGCTGTGTTCCTGGTTGTCCCTCACAATATGCAAGCGCTCCAGATGTGGAACTGGTCCTGTAGCTGGCTCTTGGGTCCTGCTGACTTGAAAGTAACTGTCCAATGCTGCCCTGAATCCAGAAAAGCAAGAAATAAAGCCAGTTATTTCAGGTAGGCTAAAGGCTCAGCATGTTCCTCCACACTTGTTTGCAGTAAAATTCCTAGGCTCTGACTGCAATAGGAAAGTATCAAAGTTATCAGGACAGACCTTCTCTGGTCGAGAAGCAATCCCATACAATTGCCCACTCGACAAACAATCGGCAGTATCACACAGTGACCATTTATTTTAGTCAGCTCAAAGAAAATCTCCCTTCTCATTACAGCAACGATGTCTTCTTTTGGAGTGTGGTGGTGGTGGGTTGTAGAGAAGAAAAGCAAAGATATGTCTTGTTTGCTAATAGCCTAAAGAACTCCTAACCTGTACTTAGAATCCTAACTTAGACCTGGCTCCCAAAGCCACTGGCAATATTAGATACATGAGGCCTGTATCAGTTTCATTCCGTGGACTACTTTTTCCTTCTTCTTTCCTACTGGAACTTCAACCCTGGATAGAAACACCCTCCCCTCTCCCCCCATCAGTTCAATTATCATCTCAATCACCCTTCTGATTCAAAAGAGAAGTCTGTCAGGTTGCCTTCTAGCCCCAAAAACTCCAGTGACCTTCACAGACACATCAAGGGCAAACAGTACAGTTATGTTTAATCATCTGGGAGGAGTTCTTGGTCTCACTGAATTTAAAGGTAATGCTCCAGTTAATTATAATCTCACCCACAACATTTACAAAAGCTACAAAGACGAGACAAAAACCAAACAAACCAGAAATGGCTATTTCTTTCTGACTGGAGAGCAACACGCTTTAAACCCATCACAAATGGTATTAAACACAGAATTTTTATTTTATTTGCCCAGAGGTAACAAAAAAAATTTTTAGAAAAATACTAGTTTGCATGTTTGTGAAAGCTTCTGCAGCAACTGTCACCAGAAAACCTAATCAGGCAATCCCCAAATCAAAGGTGAAATGCAAAACAGAGCACAAGCTCCACCGAGCTAAATGCTGGCTGGAACTGCCAAGAGTCAGCACTGCTGCAGGAAGCACTGACAGGAATCTGGCAGAGCAGAGAGAATGGTGCGAGCAGAAGCTCTGCAAGCAAGATGGAATGCACAGAAGGGCTCAGAAGTCAACACCACCACTTCCAACATTAAGAAACAGGAAGATACACTCAAGAAGAGCAAAGATCCTGTTAGCAGAGATCAGAGAGCACTGTGCCGTTATTGAGCTTAAAAGGTATGTGAGCTGCCCAGATCTTGGCCAAAACCTGGGCTGAGCTGGGCTCTGTAAGCCAGGAAGCAAAGTAGTTTTACACCGATGCCAGACTTGGTAAGAGTGTAGTTCAGACCCAACTTCATTTCTGCTTTACCTGGCACTGATTGTCCTCTGGGAGCCACCAACTCTCTGCTGCCTGCGAGCTCTCCTCACTCGTGGACGCTGCGTGACCTGTGGCACAGGCACTGGCCAATACGGATCAAAAGCTCCTTGCAGCCTTTGCAGTCTGTTGAGAGCCCCGGCTGGACCCACCTGCAGGTCAGGCTCAGCAGCTGCTTCCCTTGTACCAGCATTTATTATGCCAACAGCATCAGCAGCAGGAAGAACTGTAACACTGCCTCCTCCATCATCAAGCACTGCAGCATGGGAGGACAGCGCTGTGTGACCAGACGGCTCTGTGGGAAGTATCCTGAGGTTCTCTACAGAGTAACCAGCCACTGGTTGGAGATCAACTTCCATCTCTTCTTGAGCCATTTCTGCAAAGATTTGAATAAAACTATTTATTTATCTGCAAGCATGCACCTTACTTCTAGCCTGATGGTAGCAAGAATCAGGTGCAGCAGTCAGTGACTACCACAGACTTTGGAATTCAGACTCAAATTTGTTCTTTTGCAGCAGAGCTAAATCATCTCAAGTCAATACACATATGCGAGCTGGTATAGCAGGGAGCACCCTCCCAGAGTCCTGGACTCCAAGTCTTTAGCTCAACAGCAGCTAGCACAAAAGGCACATTGCAAAATCAACTTAAGTAAACCTTGGGATGAATATGGAAAGTTAAGGATGTTTTGCTGGCATCACTTACTTGCCAGTAAATTCATACGGAACTTGGAGAAGAGAATTTGGAAGTACTCTAGAGCAGCACTGCACAAACACCCAGAAACAGAGCCAGAAATAAGCTCCACAATGCAGTTGTGTGTCCATCACACCGCGCTCTCTGGAGGTGGGTTTATTTTCAAGTTTCTTCAGATAAAATTCCATTACGGTAACAGATCACTGCAAATCTTACCCACAGCTCACTTAACAGGCCTTCCAGGTACTTTACATTCACCAACACCATGCAAACCCATAAACGGTATCACAGCAGAACCCACAACTAAGATTCAGCCTGAGACTAGATAAACATGAAATTTGCAGTAAAACCTCACATATATTACTTAAGGATGGTTGCCCTGCAAACATCTTTGGGATAAAGATTTCAGGTTCCCTCCTAAATAGAAGTGCTACCTTAGGTTTGAAGAACAGAGACAACAGTCTGTGCATTGCTAATTATTGTGCTGCTGTCAACCACCTAATTAGAGCACTTTAGTCACCCTGTTCTACAAGCTGTCTTACAACACAAAAAAAGTTCAAGATTATTTCATTAAATAGGTGCACCAAAAAAAATATAGTCCTTTTTTGGAGATGGGGGGGTGGATTAAATTCTGCAAGCTGCTGAAGGTCATTCACATTCTCAAAAAATACTTAGGCAATCAAAAACCTGAAAAGCCTTGGAAATTGTAGACCTTCAGTATTACTTAAGAGCCCAAAGCACACACCGAAAGTTATTAGGCCAGGCGTTGTACAAACAGAGCAAAGGCTGCTCTTAGTACAAAGAGTAACCAGAAAAATGTACATAAGAGTTAGTAGAGGGGGATATTTTTATAGACTTTAAGAAATTCTAACTTACAAATCACTTTATAATTCTTATCCTAACTACCAATTCAGCCTGTTTGCTCAAAAAGAGTTAAAAGCCACCTCCCACCAGAACATAGTCAAGATATAATATTCAATGACCAAGTACTGCTTCTCTAGCACTAGTTTGTAATAAAATTGCTACTTGTAAGCATAGCAGACCCTTTACTTTCCCCATAAATTAACTGTGAGACTTCAAAATACTGCATATATTCACCATCGTGGGTTAACTAACCCAGTGGATTTAAGAAAAAAAAAAAAAAAAAAGGCGAGATGTTAATACTGGCATTTTCACCATTGGAGTCTCCCTGGACGAACCCGCAGATGGAAGGTATCCATAAACAAGCTTCTTGGGCCCAGCTGAGAAAGGCCGGAGTGCTTTCAGAGGACAGAGTGCGGGGCAGGGCAGCGCCACAGAAGCCTCTGCAGTCCCGACCCGCAGGCTGAACGCTGAAGCACAAGCTTCCCCTTGCGGAGGGCCGCCTGACTCGGCGCTGCTCGGGCAAAGCCAGGCCCCGCTCCGCCGCTCCAGGAGTGACTCCGCGGCACCTGCTTCCCCACAGCTAACAAAAAACCCCAAAGCAAACGACGAGCACGCTCCACAGGCACGCGTTTATTTCTGGCATTTTACAGGGCTCACTTATCCGAGCTAAGAGCCCGAATAAATTCGAACACACGGCGCGGGAGGGGGAACATTTCTCCTCCGGCGGCCGCAGGCACCCCGAGCGCTCGGGACACCACCCCTGACCTCCCC
>NW_020799113.1:18280635-18299459 GCF_003259725.1 Athene cunicularia | reverse complement strand
TGTGTATAAGAGACAGCCCCTGGAGTCCCCGGGGCGGTGTCTCGGGGTGTCTGTGGCAGGGTGCCTCGCCCGCCAGCTGCCTCTGCGGCGAACCCAGGCACGGCCCCTCGGAGGGGTGAATGTCTGGGCATACAGAAATAAATACACGGGTACTGAGCGATCGGTCTCTGCGAGGCGGGGTAGAGAGGCGAGTCGCGAGCTTTGGCCTGCGAGGGGAAGGCCCGCTGCTTTCCCTTGGTTTGCTTTCCGAGGCACCCAACTGCTTTTGGTCACCCGATCCTGTTTTCTGCGGTTAACGGTTTCTGCTTTTCTGCAGGTCAGCCAGCGAGTCCACAATCTCTGCCAAAACACAAGGATGCTGTTAATCAAAACGGAACATTTGTTGTAGGCTTTTTTTTTTTTTTTTCCCCTTGATGAGAAGATAGCTTTCCTTCTGATATAACAACTGGGACATGGAGTCACTCTCTCCTCAGGCCAGTGTGACCGGGCAGCCCTTAGCAGGGGACAGGCCTGAGCAGACACAGGTGAGTACAGCCCAAAGACAAGCAGCCACTTATATGGCAAGATGCTTGGAAACTGGCGGGAAGATGTCTTTCCAGCTCAGCACCACACAGGCACAGCTGGGCATTGGATTAGAGTAATAAAGACAGGTTGTATCCTCAGCGTGGCTTTGCCAATGTCTCGGATGATTTTTTGGGTGTCTTCACTTCAGCCAAGGCGATTCCCTGCCGCAGGGTCTGCTGAGGGAACTGCTGTTGGGCGATGGAGGCACAGAGAGCACAGCACACAGTGGTTTCTTATGCCCATTTTCCACATCTCTTGTATGGAAACTGAGCCCATAGAATGGAGCAGATGAGACTGAAGGAAGGAAGCTTTCTGCCCTTAGATGAACTGAGGGAACCTCTGCGCCTTCAGGCACACCAGATTCCTCTATCTTTTCCTGCCATTTCTGTTAAGTCTTCTGATGGAGACCTGATCAGACCCAGACCAACTGCAGAGACTGAAATCTTCCCTGCCACAGAGCAATTCCCAGGATTACAATTTACTGCTCAAAGACCAAGGCAGGAAATGTTCCTGCACTGTGTGGTGGCTACTCCTCCAATTTACGGGATCTTCAGGGCCTGAGACGGAATTAACCCACACACCCCTGCTCCCAGTTCAGCACTTGTCTGAGAAAAAAAAGCTTACTCTTATGTGATGCCAAATGAACGGCCTGGTGATTAGTGTCATGGCATGGGTAAATGTTAACTGTATCATCACCCTACAGAAGAGAGATCTAGTACTAGGGGAATCATTAGCATGAGAAGGTAGATGAAGGAGGGATCCAAAACGGAGAGGCAGACAAATTCATATGGAAAATAAGGGGCAAACTGACCACTGAAGCAGGTGATTGAGAGACAAAACAGGCCTTTGGAGTAGATGTCCAGGACACTTACCCTCAGCAGAAGGGCGTTGGGAAGGGTCAAAGGCCCGGCACTGGTCAATGACTTTCCGGAGGTCTTCAGGACAATCTTCCCCAACAGGGTCCTGGTAACGGTCGTTGCAGATTTTCTCCATGATTTCCTCAGGAGTGCAGCCTATACAATGTGCGTGCAAACAGGAGAGTCGGGATGGAGCTCAGCTGCCACAGGAGGGTGCGTGGGAGGAAACTCAGTACAAAGGCACACCAATAGCCTTCCTGCAGCCCATGGCATGGTGAAACCAGCAGAGAAGCCACCCAAAATATCTGCAGTGAACCCCCCCAGTATTTGGCATGACACCGTTGGGCTCCAGTGGAGCACGGAGAAGAGTTTATGCTTCAATGCACAGGAACATCAAATAGAGACAAAAATTACTTGAATGTTTGTGGTTTAAGTATGTTGCTGAAATGCTTTACTGAATAGGAGTCCCAGGAGAAGCTATGAAGCTGTTGTGCAGAGCCAGGCACACCAGGCACTGCCACTGGGACTCACACAGGGTGGGATGCTCCCGGAAGGAGCAGGGAGCATCCAGCACCAGACAGCAGCAGTATTTGGCTGTGTGGCTTTTACACAGGGGACCGGATACTTCTGTCTCACCTTCAAATGGGATTTTGGAGGTTGCAATCTCCCACAGCACGATCCCAAAGCTGGAAAAAGACAAGCAAGTCTCAGCATTCATCCCACCATGTTGTCCTCCCTTCTAACAGAGGGGACTGTTGGGCTATGCCAACTGCAAACAGCTGCTTATGTGTTTGATTAAACCTGGCCACCTTCCACAGCTCAGCAGCTCTTCTGCCAGACATCTGCCTGCTTACGGGCATCTCTCCCAGGAGGAGCAGACACACCTGTATATTTCACAGGGCCTCTTGTAGGGGTAGTTGATGTCTTTCAGGTTCTCAGGGGCAACATAAGCCAGCATAGAGACTTGTTTCCAGTTCTTCTGGGCTTTCCTCTTGATGGATGACTCTGTTTCACACAGCTCAAATCCTGACAGCTGGTTAAGAGAAAGAGAAAGGGAGAAGTGGTAGAAACACAGAAACCTGTGGCATGGCTGGGGACTGCCCTGAGATGGAGAAAACGAGCAAGGTGCCCTGGACAACAAAGGCTGGCATGCAGCTGTGTGTTCAGCCTGGAATGTAGTCTTTCTGCAAATGAAAAAACAGGTGGAAGCAGGTGAATTGTTCTAGTTTCAGCTCATCCCAGGGTTGATTGCTCAGAAAGCTTGCTTTGCAGATGATAAAACAGAGATAATGACAAACTGAGGTGTAAATGTCTAAGGAGAGATGGCTCTAATCCTAGGTTTTGTTCTGGACCATTGTAAATCCCTTTGGTGGTGGTGGTGGTGGTGAGACATCCACAAAAACATGCAAAACTCCCAAAAGCTTCTCCAAGCATTGTCCTTACCTTCACACAGTAATCCCCGGCCACCAGGAACTTGATACTGCAGATGCAGCCGTGGAGTCGGGACTTCTCCTCTGTCTGGTGCAACCTGCAGCCGGACAGAACCAAAGGCAAGGTGTGACGGACCCATCCCCACCTTGGGGCTCTCTCCTGCTGCATAGGGGATGGACTGACATGCACCCAGAGAAACCAGCGGCTCTCTGCCTGTCTTGGTGGATCAACCTTGTCAAGCCAACCTTTCCAGAAGGTGTTGAAAGAGCCGCTGTGAGCAAAATAATGAGCCTTTGGGATGAGCAGGACCCATAAGTAGAACTGGCCTTATGTAGGGAGAACTTATGTAAGGAGAACTTATCCTAGCCTTATGTAAGGAGAACTTATCCTTATGTAGGATGCTCCTGAAGCTGCCCTATGGGGGTAGGGAAGAGGGTTTCTCCCTTCCAGGCCTTTGCAGGCTTGAAGTCAGATGTAGGAGCCAGTGACCAAGGGAGATGGACACTACTGCATCCAAACCCACTGCCTACCTCTTCACCAGCCTCCATCCCATTGTTCCCAGGTGGTGGAAACAGTGTCTAACAGGATACCACTGCTTACTGAGAGACACCAGGAAGCTGAGCGTGGCCTGTGGATCATCAGGTGGACTTACTGATTTATACAGGAGCTCACCTGTACAGGCCTCTGGCGGCTCCCAGAGCCATCCGAATGCGAACTTCCCAGGAGAGATGCCGTTGCTTGGTCAGCACATCCCGCAGCGTCCCGTGCTTACAGTACTCCATGACAATCGAGAAGCAGGGGCTCCCATCTGCAAGGAGAAACCTTGAGCACCCTGCCCTGTGCCACCTCTTGGGAAGGGACCATGACAAACTCTGCCACCAGCTAGTGCTGGGGACAAGCAGGGGATGGAAAGGGTGACATTAATGTGACACCCTTTACCTTTCTCCTCAATGCAGATCCCATACATGCGCAGGATGTTTGGAGACTCAAACTTCTTCAGGGTCTGAATCTCCTTCTCAAAGATGTGTCTCACCTTCCTGCAGAAAGGGACAGCACAGTGAGATCTCTGGAACAAGGCATGGCACAGCTCTGTGCACCCTCCTGTCCTGGCTGCCCCGTGTCACTCCTATCCAAGACAACTCACGCTGGGTCAGTGGTCAATGGCCTCTTGAAGGTTTTGATGGCGACAGGGTACTTGAGGTACTCGCCCTCGTAGAGGTCATAGCTCTCTGTGTCCTGCAGGTGGCTGTAGAAGGTGAGGTGGTCCCGCTCGATCTCCGTGATGTCTTCTCTTTTACCAACATTGACCTTCTTCAAACCTGCTCCCGCCGTGCACCAGGAGGGAACGAGGGACATATTAGTCAGGGCTCAGGGGGAAAGGACAGAGTGCACAGGGTGCTCAGAGGTGCTATGCCAACTTACATTCCATCACACGGACGATTTTGTTCAGCTCACTTTGCATCCAGTCCACCTTGCTCTCCATACATTCCCTGTCAATGTACATCTCCCTGGTCACATCTTCAGGCTCCTCAGTACCTGGGGAGAGATACGCGCAGAGGTGAGGCTGCTGGATGAACGTATGGGACTGATGCAGTTAGTTTTTCTCATGGTTTAAATGTCCCTTTGAGTCTCCTTGGCCATGGCCATCAAGCCAAAGCTGGGCAGCAGCTGGGGAGAGGTGCCAACCTCTGGTCTCAGGGAAAGAGGATTTGCTAAATGCACACTTACTTGCAATCACCTGGTCCAAGAAAGCTCTGTCATCCCTCAGGTCCTCAGCATCCTGCCTGCGACATGTCTTTGACTGGAAAGCCTCCAGGAAAGCCTGCTTCTGTTCCGCCTGCAACAGGAGCGAGAGCCCCTGGGCAATGTCCTCCAGGCTCTCGTTCACCCAGATGAACTCCTCACCGGTGCTGCGGGCTCTCAGGAATTTCTGAATCCAGCTGGCCTGGCTATATTTCATCACCAGTTTCTGGGCTTCCCCCAGTGCTTGAAGCAGCTTTTTCAGCAGTTCTTCTTCTTGATGGGAGATGTACTTGTGTGGCTGTGCCTCAAGGATCCTCACAGGCTCCAGCAGGATCTGGATGCGCTCCACAAGGCGCTGGCACTGGTGCTTACAGCACTTCACCTGCTCGAGTTGGGCATGGATGGTCTGGGCCACGGAGAAGAGTCTCTCCACAATTTCCATGCTTACAGCAAAGGGCTTGGCCACTGGGGATGTGGGCTGGTGGCGTCTGGTGGAGATGAGCCTCAGGCACTGCTCGGAGATCAGCCGGATGTGGCTCTTCCACAACTTCCACCCTAAGGAACATCCTTAATGTGGCACACCACCGTCCAAGTCTCCTATAGCCCCTTATACATCCCCCGGCTGCTTTACTTCCTCTGCTTTGCCCGGCACCGTGGCCACTCACGCAGCCCAGAGCGGGCACACGCAAACAGGGACATCAGTAGCAGCAGCATTGGCACATCTTACTTCGCATTAGCAAGAGATGTTTTGGCTCGATGTATGTAAATTAATTTAGTGTTAGCCATTCTCAGAAAGTGTACACACAGACGAGCAGGGTCAGGAATGGCCCAAGGAGCAGGCCCTGGGCAGTGGTCCCCAGCATCGGCCCCATGCCACCCTGGGGTCCTGCCCACAGAGCCTACATCTTTGACCATAAAGATCCATTTTCATTTCTAGCCAACATCTCTTTCTGTTGTCACCCATCTAATAAAAGCTTTCATGCCTTCACAGCCTCAGCGTCCCCAACTTCTTTATACATTCTCCCCGTAGCCCCGTTGCTTAAGACTTTAAATCAAACTCTATGGCTCAGCCTCCCTGCAGAGATGGTTCCAGCTCCCCAGCCCACATCCAGGCAGTGGGGGTAGAAAATTGCCCCCATTGCAGGGAAATTAGCAGCAGCCACCTGCACCATGGATGCAGCCAGCGCTGAGAAGGGTGCTGGGCTCTGTCGGCTGGAAACGAGATAGAAACGCACCAGAAACAAACTGCAGTCACTCTCCTTCCTCTTCAGGCTCTCTCCAGCATGGCCCCAAGGAGGAAGCTCATCTGCTTGCTAAGAGAAATCAGCTGGGTTTACCTGGTCCTGCTTTGCTCGCCTCTGCCTCTGCTGCCTCCGCCTCGGCTGCCTCTGCAGACTGGGGAGGCACAGCAGGACGAGTGTGAATTTATAGGGTGCTTTCCTGGGCTGCTGCTCTGGCCGGCAGCGGAAGGGATGTTGTGCAACCCACCACAGCGTCCCATGCCACCTCAGCTCCCCTTTCCTGGCAAGCTGCTTGGGGTGGCAGAGGAAGGGGCCAGACAAGCTGTATCCCCCTCTGCTGGGTCTTGCCTGCTGGAAGATGGAGTTGCCTGCGAGGAGCACAGCAGGAAGAAGGCAATGGAGGAGGCTGTGCACCCCACATTGACATTTGCTGCTACTTTGAGCACCCCAACCCCTTCTGCTGTTCTGCCAGCTGTGGAAAGGCTGGCCCAGGGTGCTATAACACCCTCGGCATCAGCTTGGCACTCTGCTGAGCTTCTCGCTTCAGGCAGCAGGACCCTCGAGCACACCCATCCTGCATGAGGGATGCTGGTCCTTTGGGACCTTCCGCTCCCCTCCCCGTCCCTTCAGGATCAGGACCCTCCAGCATCAAAGGGAGCAGGCTGCGAGCACCAGTGCTGGAAACAGCACTTGGCCTCTGCCGGGAGCGCAGGAAGCTTGGCAGGTGGCTTCGTCAGAGGGCCAGGCAGATTTTGGGAAGTGTGAGGCAGCACATGATGTCATTGCCCAACTTCGGAGAATTGAGCGGTGGCTTCGGTCAGCTTCTGCTTACCGAGAGCCCAGGGTCAAGCAGGTTTGCTGTGGTTCTCCCCTGCAAAAAGCATCTCCTTCGCCAGTGTCAACAGCACAGCTTTCGTCAGCGTGGGGAGCCAGGAAAGGCAACCGCAAGTTATCACGGCATCGAGAGCCATCATCGATGGGAAAGGATGCACCAAAGGTGGGGGAATGTGGGAGCAGCCCTGAAGGATACAGTCACCAGACCCTTTTTAAATGGCTTTATTTTTCAAAATATACAGTTTATTTACAATTGTAGTGTCTACAGTTTTATGTATAACTTTATTCCAGACCTTTAAATATCTGCAGTAAACATTAGAAAAAAAATAATCACAGGATCAGCAAAAAAAGGCATCTCGTAGCAATTCTGTTCATTGGAGTTTGAGTTTCAAGTAGCCAATGTCTACAAAAAACATGAACTTGATAAATCTGGCAGAGAAATATGGGTGCACTGGTTAGAAAATGGCAAAATCCAGACCTGCAGGATCCCCACCCAAAGGGCTGCAGGCCAAGAAAACCCTGTGCTGGGATCAGGCCAGGAGCAGGATCCAGGATACAGAAGCCCCTCGGCACAAGTTAGGTGATGAGGTTAACTGCAGCGTGTCGGATGCCCCAGGCAGCGGGGCACCCGGGAGGGCCAGGGGCTTGGGGGCTCCGGCAAGGTGCCAGGGTTGAGGAGGGAGGGCAGCATCAGGCACTTCATCTCTTGGGCAGCAAGACCTGCCTGTGCATCCGTGGCCTGGAGCAGGAGGGCAGCGAGGAAGGGGCAGGACCCACCCAGGGAGCCCCACGACCTCCTCCTCCCCTTTCCCTGCATCCTCGCCCCCATGTCCCCCTCAGCAGTACCACAGCTGGACCATAGTGCGCCACGGGGGTGCTCTGGTGTGGGATCACCGCTGTGGCACAGCCCCGGGGAAGGGTCCAGGGGCCAGCCGGCCTCACAGAGGGCTGGAGAGGGGTGCCAGCCCCAGCCCCGGAGGAACGGAGCCAGCAGCCAGGCACCGCGCCAGGGCCCTCAGTCCTCTTTCTCGAAGGTCTCCTCAGGGATGAGCGTCCGGAAGGGGTAATCCCAGAAACGGGTGCTGATGCCGAAGCCTGCGAGCAGGGGAGAGAGTGCTCAGCCCACAGCACCACCATTACCTGGATGCTGTCAGAGACAGGGCACAGCTCGCTCGATATTAACCAAGACGGTGCCACCGTCACCGAGAGCGGCGGGGCTGGGAGCAGCCAGCATGAGGGGCACGTGGCAGGGATGGGACCTGTCTGGGTGCAAAGGTGACGACTGCTGCCAGCACTGCCGGGGCCAGGAGGGAGGACTGCCTGCATTTTAGGGAGGGAGGAAGGCAAGGCAAGGAGGAAGAGCCATAGGAGCAGAAGGAGCTGGCTGGGCCATGCCACCAGCCCCATGGATGATAGCTTATCTGGACGGGGCGTTTTCTCCTAGGAAACCGGGCAAAGGGCAGGTTGAGCAAGTGCCGGGCTGGGGAAGGTGTGGGACGGACCCAGGGAAGCCTGGGGCCTCACCCTGTGCCTGACAACGCCTCCCTGCAGGAGGAGATACTGCCTCAGGTGGGGATGGGCACCCACATCCTGGCGCCAAAAGGGCTCTGCCTCCACCCCAGCATTCCCCCGTGGCATTGGTGTCTGTCAGCAAGACAGGCTGCTGCCTTTGCCCCTGTGCTGCACTGGCTCCCCACCCTCAACCTGGGGGCCAAGAAACGTACCCCATGGGGCTGCAGCAGCTCGTAGGCCCCATCCCCAGCAATGCCTGGGTTTCCCCATCCCAAAGGCCAAATATTTCAGAGCATCAGCTGCACACATGCAGGCAGATGGAGCTTCTACAGCCCTTGTTCCCGCCGGCACACACAGGGAACATGGTGCTACCTGATTTTTGGTGTTCAAAGTGGTGCTTGACGTGATAAGCCTTCAGTCCGTACAGGTAGGTGCCTTTTTTCGGCGAGCCATAGTGGAGGTAATAGTGCATCATGTCATAGATGACGTAGCCGCAGAGCCCCCCAACGAACACCGAGAGCCCCAGCACCTCAGGCAGCAGGAGCTGCAGGACGCCGTAGAAGAAGCCAATCACCAGCGAGGCTGGCACGGGAGGAAAGACCAGGCGGGAGCTGTCAAAGGGAGACTGGAAGCAGAGAAGGACAGTGGGACAGGCAGCTCCTAGCTCATCTCACGTCCCCACCATCGGGGAACCCCAGCACTGGGCCCTGCCAAGCACTGGGGACGCCCATTCAGGACAAGCCAACATCAAAGCAGCCCCCAGAAACCCTCCCCAAAAGAGGTACCCGGTGGCAGGAGCAGCCCCTCACCCATACCGAGGTGGACAGCCAGGCAGTGGCTTTGGTTGGCAGGTCCCCAGGCTCCATGGAGACATTTCCTCCAGCAAAGCTAGAGGGAGCCCATGGCTTTTTTGGTCTTCCCCCTTTCCCAATCAGAGCTTGCAGATTTAACTCCAGCTCCTCCAAGCCCGTCTTGCAGCCCTCACCGGTATTAGGTAAGGGCCCAAGCTTGGGGCGAAGATGCCACGAGTCACGTCGAACACGCACAAACAGGCTCCGCCTGAGCAAAGGCCACGGTTCCCACAGCCCGGAGGGTGCCGGTGGAGGCGTAAGCTGCGACTCACCTTGTGATGCTGCCCATGCAGCAAGAAATGCAGGGTGATGAGATAGTAGTTACTAGCAGGTGGCTTCATGTGGAAGACAAAGCGATGGATGAGGTACTCTAGCAGGGACCACAGGAACATCCCCAGGAGGAAGATGAAGGGGAAGTAGTATTTGTGGACGGGGATGGAGTACTCTACACAACAAGACGTGCAGCGGTCAGCAGGGCAGGCAACATGCGGGTGCTCTTATCCATCGCCATCCTCCCATAGGCATTCAGGTGAAGCTCAGCTCTCCCTCCCTCTCACCCTGAGCTTCCCCAGGGAGCTTCCCAAGCACCGCTCCAAAGCACGTTTTCCTTTGATTCCCATTAATTTACACTCTTTAAGAAACAGTCGGCTTCTCGCTGCCGCAATTTGCTGGCGAGGGGGCTCCCCTGCATCCCAGATGCCACTGGGAGCTTGGACATGACATGAACTCCAGGGATAGCCCCATCCTTACAGAGCTGCTTCACCCACCAGAACAAGGCAGGAGGGGCCTTATCTGCACAGGCAGCATTTGTGATGGTTAAACAGTGTTGCTGGCATTGTTTGGTTTTTTGTTTTTTTTTTTTTTTTTTAATGTTGGGGAAAAAGAATAGGTTTATTGGGCACTTTCCCCCGCAGAGCATTTTTCAGCCACCTCCTCTTTTCAGGGCTGGCTGCCAGTCCTGCAGCCTCACTAGCAGAATTCAGATGACCCCCCCTCAAACCTGTTCATTTTTGAGGAAAAGAAAAACAAACCTCTTGGCAGCAAGGTGCCTAATGCCTCAATAAGCAGGGGGGTGCCGGTGTAAATAGCTCCACCCTGCATCCAGGCACAGCTGGCACTGGGTGGCACCTTGCAAAAAAAATAGGGAGCCCAGCAAAAAAAAGGACAACAAAGAATACAGGCTGCCCCGGCCATGCTTGTTATTCCCGGGGGAGCAGACAGTGGGAGATTCAAGGACAAGTGCTTCGGGGAAACAAGCCCCGCACTGTGCGACGCCGGCAGCACTGAGAGCCGGGTTTGTTCGCACACCACGCCGGCATTCAGCCTCAGCGCGGGGTGGGCGTCAGCGGGGGGGGGCACACACCACAGTCCTGGCGGGGCTTGGTTTTGGGGATGGAGGGAAGGGAGGCAATCACGAGCAGGCTGCACCCTGGGCCAGTGGGCTCTGTGCCTCCCTCGATTCTCCCAGGGTGACTGAATCATGTAGGTGAGAGGAGGGGTTGGAGGTGGGTGAGTTCAAGCTTTAAAGCAGTGCAGGCGGCTTCGTGCAGGGGACAAGCTGGTGGCTGCGGGGACAGGGGGTCACCCTTGCATGTGGCTCATGGTGAACATGCATGGAAAGAGGGATGGGGAAAGGATGCAAAGATTTCCCCTGTCCATGGCTGTCCGGCCCTCGGCCCCGGAGTGGGGGCAGCAAGCCGAGGCCAAAGGCTTTGCCACTGCTCATACCTGTGGTGAAGGAGGAGAAGAGCCTGGTGTTGCCCTGGGCGAGGGAGGTGTAGCTGACCCAGCTGAGATAGAGCACCACGGGAGCCCACACCATGAATACCACATACCTGCGGGGTAGAGGGAGACGTCAGAGGGAGCGCCCCATGGGCTGTCGAGCCGTCCTCCCCTCCCCGTGCAGCCCCCGGGGGCTCACCATGCCGTCTTGGAGAGGGACTCAAGGAGATCTGAGTGGAAGAGGCGGATGGGCCGATCCACAGGCTGGTGCACCCACTCGTCGTACTTCTCCCCCAAGTAGCCCACCTGCCACAGCAAGGGCTTCTGCCAGTCCACCAGGTCCTGGGGAGCAGACAGCAGTTGTACCCCCATGGGACCCACACACCACCCAGTACCAGGCACAAAGCTGCACTGCAGCTGCTGGATTTCAGGCTGGAAACCCTTTCCCATTCCCCACAAGCAGCTGTTTCTTGCTCCAAGCAGCCCTAAGTTTCCCACAAGAAACGGAGCAGACAAGCAGAGCCAGGCACACATCAACCCCATCTACCCAGGAACGCGGGGCTGAGGTCACCCCCATGCCACCGGGTACCTGCTGGCAGTTCAAGGTGAAGGTGGCTGTACCTGGACCTGGCTCAGTGTCAGGCTCTGATAACTGAGGCTCCTTCCCCACCCAGGAGCTGCCAAGATTAGATAGTGAGCAGCGGTGCTCCCTGCTCACTAGCCATGCCAGCGAGCCATCGGTAGGACATGGAGCCCACCCCCATAGCACTGCCCTGGCCAAGGGCTTCTCCCCTTGAGGAGAGGATACGTGGGGTACCTGCAGCCATTCATGTGCTCTGGCAGCGAGGAGCGAAGCAGAAAAGGATGGGGAGCAGGGATACAGGATAGGAATGCAAATGCCAGTTGCTGCTCCAGCACCTGTGTTCAGATGGTTGCAAGAGCAAGAAGGGACCTGTGCAGGCGCGCATGTGTGCACAGGATGAAAATAGAGAGGCCCAACCGGCAGCACCGCCTCTACTGCCACTCAGCATCCCTGGACGTGTCTTCTGCTGGCCCGGCCAGATAAGGTGGTTTCTCACTCCCACCTCTGCCCCAAGACAGAAACCACGCTCGCCCAGCCGAGCCCCAGACCTGGCAGCTCTCCATTGGGGATGGAGACACCCTGTGTCAGGGAGACGGGGGAATAGTTAGAACAAAAAGGTCACTTTGGGATGGCAGATTTGCTTTTAAAGGCAGTCAGCAGCAAAATATTAAGAAAGGGGGAAGGTTTTCTCCTGCTTAAAAAAAAAAATTATCCTCTTGCAAGAGAAAAGAATGCTCACTGTGAGCTGGGGCTGTGCAAGGCATGGCGGCCAGATGGTACCGTGCAAGCTGAGGACATCCAAAGGCACCTTGGGGACAAATCCCTGCTCCCGTGGTGTGTTCAGAGAGGAGCTGGCAGGGCAGGAAGCACCCTGCAACATGGGGATTGCCCTGTCTGGGACAGGGGACCCCTTAGTGTTCATTACTGGTACTCAGTCAAGAGGAAAAAATGAAAAAAATGAAAAAAAGAAAGGAAGAAAAAGATAAAATAAAGCAAGCAAGGTGCAGCTTGGCAGCACATCCCGCTTGAAGGACACAGCTGCTGTCAGAGAAAGCCACTTCCACCCATGCTGCTGCCACAGGAGCCTCCCAGCGTGGCCACACCTGGGCAACAAAGCACAAGCGATGCTGTCTGCTCTGGGAGAAAGGGCAGGAGCAGCCAGAACGGCTCCCTCCCAGCATCCCTCCCATCCCAGGGTCAGCAGAAAGCCAGTGCTCATGCGGGGAAGAGGAGACCTCGTCTGCCCCGGGAACACTCAGGCAAACAGCGTGCTGGAGGCACCCTGGTTCTTACTGTCTCCACATCCACCATTTTGCAGCGGGGATCCATCCGCGCTGGGCTCTGGGATGCAGCTTCCACCACCTTCTCATCCACCGGCTCGGGGTGGCTCTGAAAAGAGAAGGAAACCCCACGGTGAAGCACTGGAGGCAGATGTGGTTGGGGATGGTGGTGGCCATGTCACCCAGGGGCACGGGCAGAATGAGTTTGAGCCCGCCTGCTAAATAAATAAGGGAAAAAATGTGATGAATTTAAGTCAGCCAGTTCCTGCAGAGCAGGTTCCCGAGGGATACAGCTGCCAGCGAGCTGCGCTGCCCTTCGAACCGTGCGCCCAGCATCGTGTGCTCGGGTCTTTCAGGAAACCTTCCCCCAAGCCCGGTTTTGGGACCATCCCACCGTGCTGCGTTGGGCCAGCATTTCCCCGGCGGAGGGGCAGTGCCACAGTGCAGCTCACCCTCCCGCAGGCCAGTGGCCTGGTGAGCACCAGCCCGAGCCAACGCCTCGGCCAGCGAAGTGAGGGGTGTCGCTGGGTTAGCGCCCACAATGCTGCCACCCCCCAACCCTGCTGCTCTCCAGCAAAAGCCCAGACTGGCGTTTCAGTCCCTGAGGAAGCTGAGCTGCCAGAGCAGGGGAGCATGGCATGGCCTCTGCCACCATCCTGGTTCTGGGCACAGGGGAAAAAATGCAGCGGGACCTCACTTGCCCCAGGCAAAAAGGCAGAGTGCCCTTGCAGGGCGGTGCTGGGCCAGGCAGCTTTGCCATGGGCCGTGCAAGGTGGGGTGGAGGGTTGGTTTTGGCTGGAGAGGGCATGCCGAGGCCCGGGGGACACGCTGGTGTGGCAGGACGAAGCTCAGGCTGTGGACCCGCTGCCAGGGCTGGCAGAGAAATAGGAGGAACCTGCCTCATCTGATGCTTGGAAGCAAACACATCGCTGACTGCCAGCACCGTCCTCCTTCCCGCGGCCCTGCCAGCTCCAGCGCGGGACCTGACGCTGGTGGGGGGCTTGGCGAGGCCGCAGCGTGTCCGTGCAAGCCCTGAGCCAGCCGTGCCCCCCGGCAGCCCGACGGCTCCGCAGGCAGGACGTGCCAAACATGCCTTTTCTCCTGCTTTGTCACCTTGAGTTACCCATTAACCCGGGAGCAGGGCACGGCGCGGCAGCCCCGGCACAGCAATGCCCGCCGGGGTTCCCAGCCCTGCCGCTTGCAGCCAGCAAGAGCTTTCTCCCAGCAGCTGCAGCACAAACGGAGCTCCTCGACGGATGCTCTCCCCACTGCTCCGAGAGATGTGATTCCCTTGAGGGACACGAGGGCATCGCATCCCTGTTGGGAATAACCCCCCACCCCAGGAGCTGGGATGCAGGACCTGCGTCACCTCACCGGGGTGGACAGGACTTTGTGCCGTGTTGGTGACGCCGAGGCAGGGCCTGGGTGCTGTTTGCCGACATCAGGCACTCCTTGCCAGCTGGGCTCCCACCCCTTTCCCAGGCTAGCCAGGTTTCAAGCCTCATCCCACTGGTAGAGGAGCTGCGCTACTCAGTCCAGGTAGCCCCTTGCCCCGGGAGAGCAGCAGGGCAGGAGATATTTCTAGCCAGGCTGGACTCGAGCAGGCAGCAGAGCACCAGTGCGAGCTTGTGCTGGGGACCACCACACCTCTTTCTGTGAGGGTTCCCACCACTAGTTTCAGCTTCGCATGCTCCAACCTTCCACTAGACAACCTGAAATCCCAGGGGAGGTGGGATGACTTGAAATCCAGATGAGGATGGTCAAGCCATGGTTTTGGGACCTCCCTGCAGGTGCTTTGGAAGAACATTTGACTTTAAGAGAGAGAGAGACAACTTCTCCATCCCTCAAGAAATGAGCCCGTGCTCCACCTCACCACTTTCACCGCAGCCTCAGCGGCAGGAAGGATGCTTAGGAAAGCCAGGCTGATGCAACGTCCCGGTCCTCTCCTCCCCTTTCCGAAATGTCCACACGCCTCCAACTCCTCTGCCCCACAAATGCCCAAGCATCACGTCATGGCTGAAGGCAGACAGGGGGCTCAGACCCCACCTCGCCAGCAGCACCCAGGCTGGGGAGGATGGGTGCCACCAGTGAGACGCCATCCCCCTGCGTGCCATGGCAGGTCCCTTCCAGCACCTGAGTCACCTCCTCCTCCTTTCTCAGCCAGGGAACAGGAAGAAGACTCTCCTCTCGTTCACCCCAGGACTGGCACCAAAAGGACAGGCAGCCATGGCGCAACCAGGGTGCAAGCCATGCCTGCGTGCCCCAGCTTGCTCCCTGAAGCAGCAGCATGCTCCCGCCTGCCCCGAGCACACAGAGGCCCCATGGGGACTGAGCCCCAGCAGCACCTAGACCAGTGCTGGGGCTTCTGCCCGTCCTCCTCCTCCAAATAAAAGGTGGGTTCAAAGGAGGCTAGAGGGGTCTTTGCAAGTGCTGGGCTCTGCCTGTCACCCGTGGGTGATGCTGATGCATCTGACTCGTCCCCAGGCAAACAGGTCCTGCCAGGAAAGATGTGCAAGAGGCCTGATGTAACGAAGGGAAAGTTAACGCCTATGAAGTGCCGCCTTCCCACACTGCCGCCCTGGAAAATGGCAGCACCAGTGAGGTGCTGGCTCTCCTGCCGGCAGGCAATGGGGCCAAACACCCAGGGCACGGCACAGCGTGGTGACCGAGTGACCCAGCATCCACCTCCAAGCATCCCGCTGCCTGGCGTGGCTCAGGTGGAGAGCTTGGTGCTGGTCCCACACCAGGTGGGGAGCACTGGCTATGCCACCATGGTGCTGCCCCAGAGCAGGACTCACGGTGTTAAAAGAAAACCAAAATCCAGCTGTGATATGAGCAGGTACAGATAGGAGGGATGGTCCCAGCATGGTGCCTGGTGTGCCAGGGACGCACGCAGGAGGAAAAGCTGGAAACCTCCCCCTGGCCCAAGCAGGGCGATGCTGCCTGCAGACAGCTACTCTGCCAGCAGCCCAGACCTGGGTTTTACTTCTGGACCCGTTTTCCCAGCGAATCAAACACCGCAGGAGCCCTGCCGTGCCTCTGCATCACCCCACAGCCTCCAGCACCTTCACCGAGCTCCTAAACGGCTCAATTTGGTGACGTCCTCACAGGCCAGGCTGCGCTGGCAGCGCAAGTGCAGGCATGTAGCACAAGGACACCCCACGAGGCACAGGGAGCCCAAGCGAGGTCCCTACCTGCAGTGGCACAGTCCCAGCATCACCATCCCAACAGCATCACGGCTCCCGGGCAGAGGCTGGCAGAGCCCCACCAGGTTGCATCTCAGCCCATTAAACACTGGGTGCAGCAGGACTATTAAAAGGAGGTTGAATTTAACTTGATCTAATAATAATTTAAAAATCCACTTCTTGTGACACCCCTGAAGAACATGCAAGCGCCTACGTCCAAGTGAGCTCAGGCTGGGATGGAAAGCCAGGACAAGCCCAACCCGCAGCAATGTGGGCGAAAGGAAGGGGAGGACACCAACCCCAAGACGGACGAGGGATTTATCGTGACTCACAGCCACATCACACACCCTAAAGAGGCTGTGATGAAAGTCTCTCATTGCTTAAATTGGAGGGGTAATTAGATGATCCAGTTTCCCTCTAGCAAGGCTGTTAAAATCCACTGTCTAGTTTGGGCAATTATTGCCTCTCACTTTGATCTCCCCTATATGTTCTGTTTGCATAGATAAAAAGTTTGGGGGTTAATTTGTCCTTTGCCAAACAGGGCTGGGTGATGCAGAAGAGGCATCTGTGGCCAAAGGATGGAGCTGAGCTCCTGAGACCCACAGGAAGGGGTGTGGAGAGGTGTGCTGGTGTGATAAAGGCTTGCTCTCATCTTCCTCTTCACCCCTCCTGCATTAACATATATTTTTTTCCCCTTTTCCAAAACCCTTGAAGTCCCTGTGTGTAAGCAGGGGATGCTGGATGCCTGCGGGACCACAGGCTCCCACATCCCTCAACATGGGGATGGAGTAGCCCTGGGACCTCCAACAGGTGAGGAGAGGCGCAGGCAAAGCCATGGGGGTCCGGAGCTGGACTGGGGCCATGCAACGCCTCCTTCAAAGAGCTGCTTGGGGTACGCCTGGCCAAAAGCAGTCAAAGAAAGAGCCCAGGCACCACCGAGGGCGTTAACTCCCCCCATCTCCCTCCAAAGGGGCTATTTTGGAGGTGGCAAGTCTGGCAGAGCAGCTCACACGAGGCGCATGCCAGATGCGGCACGGGCAGCCTTGCGGCGTGGCGGGCAGCTTTCATCCCTGCCCGCCATGTCACAGCCTGGGACGGTTTATCTAGCACCAGGCAGTGTCTGATCCCCTTGCGCCCCAGCGTTATCACACTGTGTATTTGCATTGGGACGGTGGCAATTCCCCTCAGCGCAGGCTGCGGCACGAGAACTCGTTTGTCCGGTACCTTCTTTTGCCCCAACCCGTCAGGCTTGTCATGCCTGTGAGGCGGCGGCGGCAACGAGTGTCCCAACAGAGGAGGTGCCATCGCCAGGATCCAGGGAAAGAGCAGGCATTGCACCGAGGCGGAACAAAGCCCCTTCTGTGGTGCTGCCGCCCATCGGGGCCGAGGCTGTGCCATGGGGAGGAAAACCCAGTGCAAACAATCAGCCCGGAGGGACCGACCGGTCACCGACCTCGCCAGGATGTCCGGAGGGGAAAGCGGCTGCTGGGCTGGCGAAGGGGGCTGGGCTGGCCCGCTGCTCGGGTGTCCTGCCCACGGCGTGCTGGCGAGGGCCAGGAATCCGGGCAGCAGTGCCCGGTCCCACGCTGACTCCTGGAATTTGAGCCAGTGGCTGTGGCGACACTTCCCCGGGGCACTTTCCCTTCCGCCCGGGCAGTGGCTGAGCGCGGGCTGGCGCGGTGGAGATGGCACTGGGTGATGGCCACCCCACGCCCGGATGGTGAGCGAGGTGGCCAGGCTCTGCTCCTGGCAGCAGCCGCTTGTCACCAGCGGACCCCAGCGCCCAGCGCTCCGGCGTCCTGCTGCATCACCCACCCCGTGCCACATGGCCCTGCTAGAGCCAACAATTAGCTGCATGTCCCCGTGTCCCACACCCCTCTGAAGACCCAAAGGGCCCCCTGTTGTGCTGGCACACCAGGGTGACCCAGCAGCCCTGCCCCCTGGCTCAGGCAGGGTGGGATGTGACCACGGGGAGGGATGTTGTAGGTCCCAGGCTCTGCACAGCTGAGACAGGGTCCATCCCAGGCCCTAAGGAGCCCAGACCCTCTGTACCTTGTTATCTTCAGGCCCACATACCCCGGCCCTGCAGACCTCCCTGGAGCCGCTGTGCCCCATGCGCCCAGACCCTTGCACCCTGTACCCCTCAGGCCCCAGGGGCCTCAAAACCCCCTGCCCCATACACCCCTCCTGCCTCAGACCCCGCTCAGCCTGGGCCCCGAGCATCCCATGAAGCTCAGACCCAACACACACCAAATCCCACGCAGCTCGGACCTGGGCACCCTATACACCCAGTACACTACATGCACCCCAAAGATTCCACGACCTATAGACCCCGCAGAGCCTCTACATGCCCCGTATGGCTCAGACCCTGCACAGCCCGGTCCTGGGGTGCCCTATAGACCCTGTAAGGCTTAGGTCCTTATAGACGCTGTACCTCCCAGACTTGGGGGCACTCTGTCGACTCTGTATGCCCCAGACATGGGACACCCTGGACCTGGGGCACCCTACAGACACTGCACCTCCTGGATCCGGGGGCACCCTACAGGCTCTGCATACCCCAGACGTGGGACACCCCAGACCTGGGGCACCCTGCAGCCTCTGTATACCCCAGACACAGGACACCCCGGCCCCAGGGGCACTCTACAGACTCTCTATATCCCAGACATGGGACACCCCAGACCTGGGGCACCCTACAGACTCTGCACCTCCCAGACCTGGGAGCACTCTATAGCCTCTGTATGCCCCAGACACGGGACACCTCGGCCCTGGGGGCACCCTACAGACTCTATATATCCTAGATACGGGGCACCCTGGACCTGCGGGCACCTTGTAGCCTCTGTAACCCCAGACACGGGACACCCCAGACCTGGGGCACTCAACATCCTCCGCACCTCCCGGCCCCGGGGCAGCCGGCGGTACCTGCTCGTCGCCGGGCTCCATCTCCCCCACGTAGTACTGCTCCAGCCAGCGGCGGGCGTTGGCGGAGTGCCGGTGGGGCGGCCCGTCGAGCGCGGCGCTCAC
>NW_020799113.1:18226102-18280585 GCF_003259725.1 Athene cunicularia | reverse complement strand
CGGGGGGCAGGGGGGGAACGGGCGCACATGTGGGGCACACTCGTGGGGGAGGGGAATGGGGGGGGTCTGGGCAAGCCCGGGTGGGTTATGGGGGTCACCCGGGCACCCCGGGGAGAAGGGGAGTCTGGGCAACCTCGGGAGGGAATGGGGGGTGTAGGGGCATCCCGGGTGGTGAGAGAGTACCTGGAGGGGGAGTTGGGGCGTATAGGGCAACCGCAGGGAGTTAGGGGGGTGTGGGGGACCCCCGGGGTATTGCCCTTCCCAGGGTGACCCCCTGCTGCAAGCTCAGCAGCGCTCAAGGCAGAGGGAGCCCCAGTCCCTGCTCAGCCCCCAGGAGAGTGGGGGTCCCCCCTGGGGCCACCCCAACCTCGTGTTACCTGCCACGAGGTGCTACATCTCCCGTTTGCAGATTTATTTCAATATTAATTAAATTTCACAGATTCAATTAGCCCAGGCGGGTGGCACTGCAGCTGGGGGGCGGGCGGGACCAAGCAGCCCCAAACCCTCCCCGAGATTCACAAACAAATAAATCACAAAGAACGACAAGAAATGAGTTTTTCTCCCCATTTTTTGGGAAGCCTTTCCTCCAAGCTGCCCCTGGGATCTGGGGGGGGAGCTGCTTTGGGGTGACACCCTTGACCACAGGGCTGGCCACGTGCCAGCAAATTTTTGGCGTCACCAGCCCCATGAGGCTGCAGCCAGTGATTAATGTGGGGTTTGCCGGCTCAGGAATGGGGAGCCCCCCGGCCCTGCCCTGGCCCCCCGGCTGTGGGGCGCTGTGGGGTGCTGTCAGGCACGGCTGGGCGGGCGTTAAGTGAGGCCTTTAATCAAGACGGATGCCAAACCAGCTGTGGTGGCTGGTGTCAGTGTCGGCTTCACCTCCCCACCGGGCTCCCGGCATCGCCCCGCCACCAGCTCCGGGGAGAAAGTCCTTTTTGGGGGGGTGAGGGGTGTTAATTTTTCACCCTGATGGGAGCAGCAGAATTGGGGGCGGCACGTCCCTGAGCAGGGCTCCCACGGTGCATCCTTGGTGCATCAGCAGGTGGGTGCAGAGGGCTCCCATGGAGAGGTCTTAGGGTGGTGGTCAGACACATCCTTCGGGGGCCGGGCGCGAGGGCCGGAGGAGCCCCGAGAGGCTGCTGGGAGCCCCCAAAGGAGGTGCTCGGGGTGGGAGGCTCCGCTCGCCCGGGGGGCTCTCCTGACACCCTCCGTGGCTGGGGGAGGCTCCAGTCTGGTGGGTGAGCTCAGCCCCGGCGTGGCAGGGCGGCTCCTTGGCGGGGGCGAAGGTTTTTCAGGCGAGTGTGGGTCGAGGTGGGGATGGAGGCGGATCCGGACAAGCCGGGGTGCTCAGCTGGGGACGGCTGCACCCACACTCTGAACCGGGTGGGCACCCCAGACCCCAGACGTGCGGGGCGGGCACAATGGCCACCACCCCAGCGTGGGGTGCCGGGGGAGGCAGAGGGGATCCCCGGCTGTGACCCCACCAGGCCATCCCCACTGGCTGTGCCACCTCCCTGCCTCCCTGGCCGGCCCCACCAGTGGCATGGGCTCAGGGTGACCTTCGGGGCCCAGCCCTGCCACAGCCCCCCGTGGCCATGGCAGTGTGGGGAGCAGCAGCCCCCAGCGCTTCCAGGTCTGTCCCAGCCTCTCCCCGCAGCCGCAGGGGCCGGTGAAACCCAGGAAAGGCATTTCCTTCCCTTCCCTTCCCACCCACGCCCCAAACGGCACTCGCGGGCAAGGAGGGTGAGGGAGGGCAGGCCGGGTGCCACGGTGATGGCCCAGGAGCTGGGGGGATGCACTGCACACCTGGATTTTGGGGTGTCCAGGCCCCTTGGGTACCCCGTGGTTCAAAGGGTCATGCTGGGGGTTCGCTCGTGGTCCCAGCTCGGCGGGGCAGGGGTGTCCAGCCTTCATCAGCCCCAAGTTTCACGGCATGGCACAGGCACAAAGCCACTCTCTGCACCTGTGTGTCTGCCACCGCCCTCTCCCGAGCACAGAGGGTTGCTGTCCCCAGCCTCACAGCAGCAAGCCTCGGGGACATCAGTGAGCCCATTGTGAGCTGACACCCCACCTGCCCCCCATTACAGGATGCTGATGGCTCCTGGGCTCCATCGCGGGGGCTGTGTCCATCACATGAGGGACTGGGGTGTCCCCAGGGCAGGCGAGCTGACCCCCAGCTCTGCAGTGAGGATGATGGAGCAGGAATGCACCGAGCACTGAGAGGGACAGTGCTGGGACCGAGCTGTACAGCAGACGCTGCTGTAGCAGCACCAAAGTGGCAGCAGAGGGCTTTGCCAATGGCTGCCCATCCCCCTGCTGTCCCTGTCCCCACACCTTGCTGGTCCCCGGGCTGAGCAGCATCGGGGAGTGGAGCCGGCTGACAACCAGCCTGGCCGAAACGAGAGCAGCCAAATGGTTTTGGCTCATCAGTTCCTGAACTGGTTTACCCACCAGACAGACAAACTGACGCTGGGGCCGGCCCGAGGGAGACAGCAGGAATGTGCCGCTGGGCTTGGGGCAGGATCGGGCCCTACAGTGCTGGCACAGGCTGACGCTGGGCTAATGGGGCTGTGAGCGCAGAGGAGGGGGCTGACCCAAACAGAGCAAGGAGCAGTGTCCACGGGGAAAGGCTTTCCTTGGCACCTTCCCCAATATCATTCCTCAGATCTCTGCCAAACTCTGATCGTCGGAGATTAAAATTCCACATGCAGAGAGCCTCAGCAGGGATGGGGAAGGCACCCCACGCTCGTTACACCCCTGCTAGCTCCACGGAGCACAGAAAAGGTTTAAAAAGCTGAGGGTGGCCTCGAGGGCAGAGCCTGGGTTTGTCGTGGGAGCTTTCTCTTAGAGCCCTCCTTGGGAAAGTCAGCACAGATGCACTAGAAACAGCCCTGAGGATGCGCTCAGCAGGCAGCTGAGGCAAGTCTTACCCAAGCAGCTACTTGGGGTCGGCCCAAAGGTCCCCCCCGCGCTCAGCATCCGCCTCTGCAATGGCCGGCAGCGACGGGCAGGGAAGGCTGCAAGAGGGAGAGCAGGGTGCGGCGGCATCTCTGCAGAGCGCTGCCAGGGGGAACACAGGGGCAGGGCTCTCCGACCACCGGCAGCCTCGGTGGTGGCCTGGGATGGAGATTCCCTCCCTGGAAGCGCCTGGTCGCTCCTGGAGCCCTGGCAAACTGTGGCACTGGCGATGCCCCGAGGGAAGTGGTTTTGCACCCTCCCCACGCAGCAGCGTGTGTTCGAGGAGCCTGCTCCTGCCTCTGGCTGAGCAGCATTTAACTTGATGTCCCCCCATTCCTGCACCAGCAGGAAGGATGAAGGGTCACCCACCTCCCCAGCAGGCAGGACCAGCCCTGGTCTGTGGCACTGTCCTTCTCCTGGATGACTGATTTGATTTGCCTGGTTTGACCACGTCAGCAGCCCCAGAGCTGGTTTGGTGCATGCCGAGACGCTTCGTGCTGAGCCCTGCTTCTCGAGAAGCACCTGCCATCTCTCCCCTTCCTGCTCCCTCTCCAAAGCCTTGATAAAGCCTGAAATTCAGAGTGAGATTTGGCCAGAATTTTTTTGCACTTTACCAAGTTATTCCAAAGAGTAGGTGGGTAAGAGAACAAGCAGATGGGGGGCAGAGCAGATGGAGGGGCTGGCATGGGTCACCAGTGCAGCAGCACACCCTGTTTCTGATTATTTATTCTGGAGAGGGGCTGCCGAGCACAGTGAAGGCAACGCATTTCCCTTCTCGCCAGGCTCCAGGCAGGTGAGAATAAGCCATTCCTGTTTCCTTGCAAGAGTCACTTCTGCATTGAGCAAGACCACTCCCAAAGCGACCGCCACACATGCTGCTGGGTGTGAATCCGGGAAGAAATTCTGCCTACCTGTGCAGGGTTGCACAAACAGCCACGGCAAGAGGTGGTGCTTTTCCACCTTCCTCCAAAGCACCAGCCACCCTCCACCTCGGAGGTATTCAGATATTATGGAGATAGACCATAATGAACTGTAATAACACACATAAATACCACAATCTGTCGGTCTGTCACCTTTAAATAACAAGGCTCCTTTCCCTTCCACCCTACACGCGCACTCAAGCATGGAAATAAAAATACTTCTGAGGTGAATGGCTGTCACGGAGGACGGCGAGGTTGAGAGCCCTCTCCCAGCAGCGCTGGGCAGGACCCCAGCGCGCCCGCCTGCCGGCTGGGGGTGCAGACGCTGCCCCGGGCCTCCCCAAACTGCAGGATGTGGGGTTTGGTTTGCTGGCAGCTCAGACACCGCCCGGGTTCGTTTTTGCAAGAGGCACACCAGGACCCGTGGGCAGTTCCCAGCGCAGGGCCACGCTGCGAGCGCCGGGGCTGGGGGTGTCAGTGTAGTCAGCGAGCCCCCCAGCTACCGCAGGTCTCTGCTGCCACTGAGCAGAGTGGGACCCCCTGCTTTGGGGTGCGGGGAGAGGGCTGTGGTGTGCAACCCTGACCACCGTGCTGGGAGGGAGAGCTGCTGGGGGCTCCCCATGGAGGGAGAACTAGCACAGCGACACCAAGTTCGATCAGAACAGCACTTAAAAAAATAATTTTAATGTTTTAATGTTTAAGATACACCATCTGTTTATTCCACAGCAGGAGCCCAGATCCGGAGTGAGCACAAAGGCTGGGAGCGGGCAGGGCAGGCGGCCCTGCTCAGCAGGCAAGCGTGGGGGGACAGGATCAGCGCTGCGTGGGCAGGGGGTGACTCCAGCCGGCTCGTCCCTGACCACACGTTTGCCCAAAGCCAAAGCTCAGGCTGACGCTGCTCAGGAGAGACAGAGGCTGTGTGCTCAGGGTGTGCACCCCCCCAGGCAGTGGCACAGCCCCGGAGGGATCCAGCGCTCACATTCTCCAACTGAAAGCTCCACAAGGAGGAAAGGCACAAACCTTTTGCCTCCGTGAATCCCACCACCCTTCCAAACCCCTTTTTCCCCTAGAAATTGCTGCCTCTCAGGCTCGAGAGCCTCATCTCTCAAGCACATCGGCAGCAAATCTCAAATTATTAAATGATTTCCCCCCACAGAGCCTGGAGAAAACAGGCAATCCCAGTAAGGAAGCAAAGGCTTTTTGAAACGCCCTCAGGTGCCACTGTCCATGGAAACACCGTGTGGATCCCAAAGATGCCCTTCCCAGTCACCGGGACACGCTGACAAGGCAAGGACAGTCAAGTTAAAGTGCATTGTATCACCCAGTCAGAGCAGGAGACGGAGACACCTTCAGAGTAATGGTACTGGGCCTGCAGGAAGAAAGGAACTCGTCCCAGGGAGCCTGGGCGCAGGGCTGGGCTTTGCACACCAGCCATGGGTACGGACCAGGGAGTAGGAAGCGGTGCAGGAAATAATCCTGGAAAAAATGCAGTTTCATTCTCTTATGGGGAAATCTAAACAGCCATTCAAATCAGGACCCTGTTGCTTCCAAAAGTAACTCTGAGCGCAGTCCCATGGAGTATTTACTCTTCGAGCACAGTTTACAGGTCGCTTTTAGAGCTCACTGTTGCTTGTGAATTAGTTCTGCTTTAACTGTGCAAAGAACTACTTTTCTCACTTTGAGCCCCTGTCAGGAGGCATCTGGAAAGACACTATGTAGCTGGAAATCCAACTCTACCAGGTGAGCCCTTTCCAAAGGAGCTTTTTAAAACCACCTCATCCCAATGGAGAGTAGCCAATATTCACACACCCTTCTGCAGGAGAGAACAATTTTTCCAGTCTGGCATCCATTGCCAGCAATGGACACAGGGAGTTTGGTCAAATCAGTCTGAAAGTAACCTGGGAAGTGTAGGAATACTGGAAGCACTTGTAAACATCACTGCAGTGCACCGCCGGGACATTCTGCTTCAGCTCCCTGTGGCGTCTCCTCCAGACACTGTGGAGCAGCACTGATTCAACATGGCTTGGGAATTAAATATTAAATCCAGTTTGCAGGCGCCCTGCTGTCAGCACTGCTCAGAAGGTGCTCTCGAGCAGGCAGTGGCATCCACAGCCCGTGGGACACACCTCCTGGGTGCGAAACCACTCCATCATATGGCTGGTGTGGCCTCCATGTCCGCAAGTCAGGCAGAAATTAGAGGAGCCCCGCACTGCCACATGGCAGATGGCACACTGGAAGGTGAAGCCCTTGCAGATGGCACACTGGGTACCACGCACCTCGCTGCGGCAGTGGCTGCAGTACACACCGAACTCTGGCCGGGGGAAATAAATGGAGAGCAAGACAATTAGTGCTGGCAGAATCATGGACAGAGAAGCCCTGCACAGAGCCCCCCCTTTGACAGATGAGTCCCCCGAACCCATGGCCCAAGGGATCTGCCTCAAACTTCCTTCAGGGTAGGAAAACTGTATCTTTTAGGGGTCTCAGTTTGGTCTCCATATAGAAGCAAAGAAATGGGGAATTGGTGTGCCAGGGCACACACTGGCCCACCGATCCCCAGAGGGCCGAATAGCTGGGAATATGTGTCAGGTTTCTACCTTGGGACATGCTGACGCACGCTGTGGAGATGAAGGCTTCCCGCTGGTCTCATCTGCCTCACATCACTGCAAAGTGTAACTAAGCAATCAAGAACAGCCTTTGTCTCTCATCACAGAGACCACAGAGTGCACTCTGTCAGCCAAGGAGGGGCAATGGCAGTGGTTGAAGTCACCAATTCTGACTCCAGCTACTCCCCAGGAGGAGTCCCTGGTGACAAGGTGGGACAACCACCGCTTCTCTGGCATCTCTCACCTGCTTCTCTCCTCAAGTGCATTTTTTCCCAGAGGCCTAGGAAGATGACATTTTGGCAGCTATTCTGAAGTGGCAGTTCTGGGCACCTACACTGCTGAAAATATTTTGGAGAAACGTTCTATTTGCCTATTTCTCGGCTAGCTCATCAACAGTTAGAGACCTTGCAGTTTTACGTATGCACTATAAGGACACTTCAGCCCAGAATCAGAGATTAGAACAGGGAATAAAGAATAGCCATCAGCATAAACAGCTGAACATTGCTAGCGTAGCAGTATGTGTGTTTCCAGCTTTGCTGGAGAGATGTTGCAGTCTACAAAGCCCTTGAACTAACATCTGCAAGCCTCATCTCCACCCAGGGCTGCAAAGCAGCCAAACCCCTCTGCTGGCAGAGCTAACCCCTGGGCCGACTGATGGGAGCTTTTCATCCCGCCGGCTGCTTGTATGTTCCTAAGGCAGAGCTGGATGGTTGGACCAGATGATCTTCAAGGTCTTTTCCAACCTAGATGATTCTGTGACTCTGCCTGGGCAGCCGGAGCAGACACTCACCAATGCCTTTGTGGGGATCAGGAGGACAAGAGACAAACTTCAGAACCTCAGCCCGCTTCTCACGCAGGCCCCAGCGATAAAGGATTTCCCCATAGCACTTCTTAAAATCATCAAATTGCTGAGTGTTGGCAGGATCCAGGAGCCTAGAGGAACAAGAGGGTTGTCATCCACCTGACTGACTCTCAGAGACTCTGGTTGCAATCCTCTTCCCAGCAACAGCTACACAATCAGCTCACATGGCCAGAAGAGCAGCGGATTGCTTTCCACGTGTTGCTGAAACATGGCTGAATGCTAACTGCTCTGGCATTCACTTGTTCTAACACTCAAGGGTGTAGACTCAACGGGTGGACTGCCCTCTGGGCACCTGCCATGGCCACTTATAGATATATCATATGCAGTCCCAGCAGGGCTCATCTGCAGCATGAAGCTTCTCCAAATGCCCATCTGAATGAAAAGGTCTAGGACCACATGTGGTACTTCACAGCATGAACAGAGACCTGGCTGTAGAGTTCCAGCTGACTTGGGCACAGAGAAACGCATCTCTCAGTGTCCTCAAGGCATGCTATAACCTACCTTTTGTTTTTCTCATGCTGGTCTTTCTCACGCTCCCGATGATCGGGATACATTAGGTTTCCGTAGCGGAAGTCATCTGGAGAAGACTCACACCAGGGAGTGGAGGCCTGCTCTGCATCTTTGTTCGCTGCAAGCATCAAAAGGTTGTGAGCACACCTCAGAAAGCACAGCCTCATCAAAACCACAGAAGGAGATGTGAAAGGCCATACATCCGCCCACCACAGTTTCCTCTCTAAGACACGGTTGTATCACTTTCTGCCCCGCCTCAGAAAGCTAAGTGCCATCCTCTACTTGCCAAATGCTTCTACTGCACTTCTGGTGACAGGATTAGAATGAGGATCATCAGGCAGAGAAATCTAATCCGGAGAAATCCGTTTTGCATTCCACTTTAGACAAAAAGTAACCAGGCAACCAATCCCATGGAGTTTCCTTGGGAATGTTATTCCCAGCAGGCCTGGGCTCTTCTTTCCTAGACAGGGAGGTCTCTCATCACCAGGGCTGATGTTATGTAAAGGGGCCTCTGTATGTAGGGCATTGCCCTGGGGCAGGGAGAAGACTGCTATTAACCATTACATCAGCTCAGCTAACCTGCATTCTCCACTCTTCCTCATGTGACAGACAACTTGGTATCACACTGAAAAGGCACAGCTTTGGTGCTAACAGGGCAGATGCTGCCCCAGGCCACACACATCACTAGGAATCAGCCAACAGCTTCAAACTGGACACGAACCCTTAAGAGTGACTTGTCTTTGACACCTTTGCAGCTCAACAGAAAAAGTCCTTAGGCCTGTGGTCATGCATGGCACCAAGAACCCAGCCTTCCCAACTGCAGCTGTTTTTCCAGTGACAGGAGAAAGCACAGCATTTCTTCTTCCCCCAAAGCCCTGTGGAATTAGCTGGCTGATGACACTGTGAGGCCACTCTTGATAACTGTTGAATGATTTTGGTGATTGGAAGAGGTGTCTGAGGACTGGAGGAAAGCAAGTGTCACTCCTGTCTTCACAAAGGACAAGGAGAAGGACCTAGGGAACTGCAGGCCATACAGCCCGACCTTGATCCCTGGCAGCTAATCATAGGAAAACATGCCCAGGCACATGAAGGATAAGGAAATTACCAGGAGTCGTTGGCATGGATAACAGCTTCCAACTGTGCAAAGCGCTGGGGCTGTGGAAAGCTTATGGCACCAGGCAAGCACCCTGAGTGCTTGCTGCAGCCAGGCTGGAAGCAACACAGTACAAACTGGTCTGTCTCTTCACCTGTGTCCAACTGGAAAAGGCAGCAGTGGGAGCTCTTGGCTCTGGGTTAACCTGCAATCCAGGGGCCTAGCTTGCTACATCTAGGGTGTTTGTAAGAGTTTCTCCCAGTTGCACACATGGTACAGAAATCAGAAGGGGAAAGACTGCAGGAACGTTGACATGGTTACTGCAAGCCCGGCTCGCTTCCAGCCACAGAGTCACAACACATTGGCCAAACCCCAGAAAGCTGCTCTGGCAGAGCACATCTGCAGTCATAGCCAGTACTAACTCCCTTCTTTCCCCACCACAGGAGCCATCTAAAACCTAGGCCAGAAGGGAGGCAGATTCCTCTATTTACTACCCAGGTCTCAGTACCTATGCTCCAGCCTCCGGTGCCAAGTCCAGGATCTGACATGCTGGAACAGGAGCCAGAGGAAGTAAAGCTGGGCTGTTGATGGGGAAAGGAAATCATGTCACCTACATGAGAGATGTTCAAAGATATGCAAGGTAAATGGGAAAGAAATGGCAATCATACGTATCGGCTGTGGGAGGCCAAGTTGGAGGCACGCTGAGGAAAGGGGCCATAGGAGTTTGGGCACCCCTGTAGCCTGGATTGGGCTTCAAACACACTGCACAGCATAGCCAGGGTCTGCACATCATGGAGCTGCGAGTAATGAGCCAGCCTGGGAAATGAAAAGACAGACAGTACGAGACTGGGCAGAATTCAGTGGCAAAAGCATCGAGACTCCAGGGCAACTAATTTTGAACCTGTTGCATAAATCAATTTGGGTCACATTACGCCCACAGGAGGCATGTGCGCTCTGCGGGACCAGGTTGTCTTTTCTGTCATGCCTTTGAGAAGCTAAGTCCTCCTCCTGAAAACAGTCATGGCCTAACAGGTGGGAAAAAGATGGGAGCTCTGGAAACACTTCACTACTTGTGGCCTGATTATCCCAAGTTTGTGCAGCTTCAGGAACAACATCACAGAACTGATTTTAAGCGGATGTAAAGCTGAAGCCATTAGACTCACCCCAAAAATGTCTTTTTGACAAAACCCTCTATGTGCAAGCATCCCACATCTAGATCACAAGGCAAAACCCCACCACAGGCTTTCTCGATGGCTGTGAAGTTTCTGGTTTGCTCTAAAGACTGAGAGCAACGAAGAACAACCTGCACTCCACTCCTATTGCTGCCATAACAGCAGGAAAAGAGCTAGGTCAAGCAACAGCATGCAAAGTACACCACACAAATCCTGTGTCTCCAAACAAGGTATATCGACAGATAATATCAATTACTAATTTTGTCCCCTCCTGGACAGATTCACTGGCAGGAAGATAACTGCAGCTAACACTTTTGAGACCAGTGGAATGATTTCCCAGTAATTCTATATGGCAACAGCAAATTTGAAGGTGAAAAAAAGCAGCTGCACTAACACGTTTATTTAAGAGGTGGGGAGCAGAAACCCAAAGTCTCCAATCAGGCATTGTGGGCACGCTGGAAAGCAGAGCTCCAACTGCCCCTGGTCTATTGCTCAACGTTGGCCAAGGAGACCTGGATGCTAGATGGGAGGCCAAACGCCACCTTCTGTATGTCTTAAACACACTTGCAGCTTCCTTTCTTGATGCATCTCAGGCTTGAGTGGGTAAAAAACCTACACGCTGGGGCACTACTCCAAACGTGAAATGATGCCTTACAACTTACATAGTTATCGAGGGCTACACTTCAGCAACCATTCCCCAACCCCTCCCTGGCATTCAGACACCTACAAGGACTCCAGTAATTGACGTCCAAATGGATGTTGTGCCCAAGGTATCTCCAAATCTGGGTCAGACTTTGGTCCAAGGCAGAGATCGGTGGCTACCATGGCCAGTGACCAAACCTGGCAGACAGGAAGGAAAAGCATCAAAGCTACAATTAGAAATCACCACACTCCCAGGGCATAGGTGTGCACAAATTCACTCACAGATAATAATGGAGCTTGCCTTCCCCCCCCCCCGGCAGCAGGGAACAGTTTCAGCCTCTGTGTCACAGATAATATACAGATTAACACAAACCTGTCCCACTTGCTTTGAGTTTGGGTTAAACTTTGAAGAATAGTCTAACAGACCTGTCAGGATAGCTTAACTGACCTATTAGTGCATTTTATATTCGCAAACTTCCAACAGGTTTGATAAAGTTCTTGGGTTCGGAGATGTCTGCTGGCAGAAAGTTTACTGGTGAATCATCATTTTCATGAAAAGTATCTTTTGATTAGCTGTGAGTGTTACTGAACAGCTCTGTTCTCCTACCACAGCCCAGTGCAGACAAGAGTACAGTTTGCCATTTCTACTCCAACAGTTTAACTATCTCACATGAAATTTTCCTCTATTTACCATGGTCCCATCTTCTCAGTCTCTGTACCACTGCTCTGGAACTCTTTTTCTGCTGTGCCTTTTAAAATAGGGCAATTTTAGAATACTCCAGAGAAAAGTAAAAATCCTAGTTTGGCATGAAAAAAAGGGCAGGGAAGGAAAAGGAGCATGGTGCTGGAAAACCAGCAGAAATCAGAGAGCTCATAACATGGAAAAGTAAAGAAAAAACATGTGCTCCAAATACAAAGAGCAGCTAGGAACAGTAGTCCCACAGCTGCTTGATGTGAAACCAGAGAGAAAGAAACAGGAGAGAAACTGATATGAGGACAAGGCTGAGTACAAGAGAGCACAGAAAGGAAATGGGAAAGATGCCACTTCCTACACTGCTATAAAGCACATCCTAAGTGAAACCTGCAACTCAAGCCTCCATGCCTGCCAGGAACAAGGCAAGCTGCAGTACAGGCTGGAGTTACACAGGACAGGGGAAAACAAGCAAGAAAAAGGTATCTCAGAGAAATCTTGCTGAAGCTATTCCACCCAAGCTCTGGCCCAGTGTGGGTAAACCAGACAGCAAGATGAAGCACAGACAAAGGGGAACTAGACCTACCTTCTCTCCCCTGGTCTAGCAGAACTCACCAAGAAGCAAGACAACAGCTTGAGTTTGCTTCTGCTCAGATCAGGTAAGCCTATGTGTGTTCTCTGCCCAGGTCTAGGAAAAGCCAAATGCTCAGGAGAGGTGCACAGGCTCCTCTGGCATTGCTAGCCCACTCCCATCTCTTTCAGGCACTCCAGAGTCCTGTCAAATATTCTGCTTGTTGCAATGGACTGACCAAATGGAAAAGGATGGGCCACAATAGCCATTTTTCTCCTATTATTAGCTGAAGGCAAGTAGCCAGCCCCATTCTGGAGCTGGGTCCCTGGGCTCAGACTCTTGGGGAGAAGCTAGCTGCAGTTAGCTCCCAGTGCCAGCACAGATGAATACCAAATGGGGACGATTACGTAAGTAAGAAAAAATCACCCATCAAAATGCTGACAGCAGCTAGGCAACTCTGTGCACAGTTACTCCATTTGCTGACTCAAAAGCAGGCTGTGTTCCTCATTTTGCCTGCAGGAATTCCCTGAAAAATGTGCTTCACTCAGTTTGGCAAAGGGCATAACACAATCTGCTTGCAGCCCTGGGAAGGGATCTCTGGATGCCAAGAGTCAGCAAGGCTGTTCCTCAGGCTCCTATGTGGCTGTTCCACAGGCCTTGGTTCACCAGAGACTCCCTGGAACAACTGCTGAACCCAGGTGGCTGTTTGGGTATCCAGGTGACAGCACAGGCCATTGGAGCGTGGCACAGCACATTGAGGAAGAGGCCCGATTCAACGTCATACCTGTACAAGATCCCTCCGTCCCACAGCCAAGGCTGAGGCAGCATTCTTCTGGCAAGTTTCCTGGATATTATTCACATTCAGTCTAAAAAGAAAGGAGATAGCTCAGCTCTAATTGGCACGTTACCTGTGAAGGTGGGGAGGGATGGGGGGAAAGTGGTACTGGCAGCAGTGAGCAGCCCAGAGCTTCCTGATCAATACGAGCCTGCTAGCACAGTTAGGATCCCATCCCTTCCTTCTGTGTTATTCAGGGATCCCTGCCATCCTTCTCCCACTATTCACCTTCACTAACACATCACACATCAAGTCCAGCTCCAAACTAGCTGAGATTGATTTTAAACAGCACCATTTGCAAGGAGGTATCAGACTAAACTTGTGCCAGGGTATCGCCAAGCCAAGATGCATTCTTGTCCCTAGAAGCTGGTGCCAGCAGTTAGGTGTCCTGTTTCCATTCAGCCTGTTGGTCTGCTCTGCCTGACTGGGAGGGACGCAGTGGTATGCCGTGGAGAAGCAGGCTGGTCTTCAGCCTGTTCCCCAGTGGGATAACGCACCCACTGGAGGGTCTCCGAGAGGCTGGCAAGGCAGGCTGAGGAAACCCACATAGGCTTTCCTGCTTATCATCATAAATCTTCCTGAGACAACTGATATTTTTACCACTTAAGATGTTACAGCAAACAGAAAACAGTCTATGTCCATACACTGGAAATTCTGTGAAAGACCAGACAGTATTACCAAAGCTGAGGAAGCAAAAATTCAGTAACAGAGATTTTGTAACTGTCTGAATTAGACAGTTTGGAAAAAGAAGTTCCTTGTTTAAAAAAAAAACCCCAAACAAACAGAACTTCTCCATCCTTTCCATAAAAGCAGAAGAACTTGCTATACAGTCACTGTCACGTACAACCAAGTCTCCAAGTGAATCGGGCACTCCAAACACTTCTGAAATTAAAAAGCCTTAGGAGCTAATAACAGTGTTATAGTATTACAGTGGGCATTTATTGGGATTTTTAAGCCTGTGTGTTTAAGTGCGGAGTTTAACAAGACATTTGAAAAAGAATTGGTACTGGTAATTTATCTCTTTAGCTGATGAAAACCTGAACCTGCAGTGGTGATGCTGGAGCACTGGTTCAAACTCTGTGTACAATACCCCATCACAAACTTCTTCTATCACACTTTTCAGATTTACAGGAGACAAGTCCCCTCTCACAGGCAGAGAGGGATACCATAAAAAAGCAGCAAGGCAAGAACAGAGGAAGAAGATAAGGAAACATTCAAAGATCAGTGTTGACTGATTCAAAATTAAAATATAGCAGTGCCAAAAGACAGCTGCTTTCATTTGGGAAAGGATGCCAGCTCGTACTCACATGTAGAGCTCTCCCAGCAGCTTGTGGACAGGCAGCAAGCAGGAAATATCTTGGATAATAACTTTCCCAGCAGCTTTGATGGGTCGGTTGTTGGCATCTGTCCCTTCTCGTTTGCTTTTCCACCTCCTTGATTTCTGAGAACAAATGGCACCGTGTTACTGGGAAGAGGACATGAGGCTTCTTGGGCCAGGGAACAAAGCACTAGGGTCAGGAATAATGCAAGCAGCACCCAAACCTGCCTTTCAGAAGGCTCTGTGTTACCCTGGAAAACATCCATGACATGCCCAGGAGAACAAGCATCTCCATCTGTAGGAAGTGAAAAGCAGGTCAAGGCAGCGAGCTCAAGGTCAAACTCACTCAAAAAGTATTTTGTGAGTTCCCCTGTGAAAGCCAATAAGAGAATAAATCAGCATTGGGATGCCAATCAAGCCGGGGCAGGTTTGGCAAGGAGGATTGTTCAATTATCATCCTCATTAGAGGTCTGGCCTGGGAACCCTCTGCACAGACCACTGCTGACTTCAGCCAACATCAGCACAGAGACATGTGGGAGGCAGCTTCTGCTTGCCCTTAGCTTCAGGGCAAGCTGACAGCTCCAAACTGTCTCTTTTGGGTCTCCTCTTCCAGTGTTTGAGTACGCCCCTGTTTAGTGCCAGGACAGGGCTCCCACCTCCTGCTTTACCAACAGCTTCAAACAAACATTGGCAGATGATAAAGCAGGGCCCAAGTTTTCCTAGCAAGGATCTTTAGCTACCATGCTCACAGCTACTTACAGCTGGCTCAGGACATAAGGCAGGGGGGGAGAAGAAAGGAGCAGAATCAACACAAGGGGACAAAATCAAGAAGCCGAGATGATTCCCAAATACTCCCAGTAATAGGCACAGAGGCTGTCTTAATGCCAAGCTGCGTAAAGCTACCTTGGCTGTATGAAACACCGTACAGTATTTGGCTGGTATCCCGGTCTCTTCCAGCTCCTGGCTCTAGGAGGGTGAGGAGGAGGGATGAGAGGATGTGCGGCAGCACGGCAGGCAGAAGGCACTGGAGCTCTACCGAGGAAGCACCGGCGGCTACGCAGGGTTCCCAATGCAGTGAAGGATGCTTTGCAATGCTGCTCCCCTGTGGCGTGTGCCCTCACTGACACACGGAGTCCACGCTCCTGCGCAGAAGTGTCTCCTGGTCATACTGAATTATGGAGTCTCCTCAGGCACTTGGGGGGGGGCTTCCTACACCCCTATCTGAAGCAGAACGGTACCTTGGAAGGGGCCAGCAAAGCAGCCTTGTGCTGATGGCTCCGCAGGGCAGGCAGAGCTCGCACAGGCAACACACCGGCGCTCCTAAAGAGCAGGCTGAGCTATGGGAAGGGCAGGACTTGGACCTGCAAGCGGGGTCCCTTCTGCTGTGGATGTCAGACCAGCTCTGGGATGGCTGGGTGCCAAACTGCCTTTGGCCGTGACCACGCACGCAATCCTATGAGAACCTGAGCAGGCTTCTCACGGACACAAAATGCCCATAAAAAACCCTAAGAACCTTAAGAAATCAATTCCTTCTTCACTGCCTGCCTGGCCCAAGCTTAGGCCCGTGTGCTGAGGAGGTCTTGCCACGCTGAGCATACTGCTAGCACATGCCACAGGAAGTAAAATGGATGTGCTCCTGAAGCCACTGTGGACATGGGGTGATCAAGGCTCAGAGGCTCAAGCATAGACCTGACACTAAGTGCAGGAGATGTTCCAGACTTGGAGGAGGTGAAGGTAGATTTTTTCCAAGGATGCCCAAGTGACAGAGCATCACCACAGGTCCCCTGATTTTCCATTGCTCCCCAGAGTAAAGAGGAACAGAGCGTGCATGCTGTCCAGCACTGAGGTGCCAAACGCTGGTGGGAACAAGGCTGTCAGTATTCAGTGCTTTGGAAAAGCTGGCTGACTAGGGCATGATCCTGTTCTCTGCCATGTCCCCTCAAGTCCTAATCTATTCAAGCAGAATTTGCCTGCAGTATTTATCTGCTACATAACTCTGAAGCCGAGAAGCATTACGCAGAGGAATGTGGCTAGAAGGTGGTTGGGCAGGAGACTGAACTCTCTTCAGTCCACAAGTACCTAATCAAGGCAGTGTCTGGATCAGCTCTGGCTCTCTTGCTGTCAGGCAGACTGTACCTCTTTTGGTAACACCTAAAATGTAACTACCCTTCCGTGCTGAAGGATGTGCGCAGCAAGGAGCTGCTGATGCTGCCAAAACCAATACTTGAGCAAAGCTTGGGAGCCCCAGCACAATGCCATGCCATTGGTGCAAGAGCTCAGGCACTGTCCTGGAAGAGCTGCCAGGCTTTCCCCAACAAAAGCTGTTGTTTGTGCTGTGTCTGAGCAGGTATTTGAACCCAGGCTTACAGATGCAGAACCATATTCTGCTGGTCTATCATCATGGGCTTCTAAGAGCTTGGCAGGTAATTTGGAGAGCAACTTGTCACCTCCTGACCATCTGTAATCCAGCTGCCCCCAGGTCTCATGGCAGATGGAGAGTTCCCCTCTGACCGAAGCAGGTTCACTGCCCCGTCATCAGGAACAGATTCAAGCTGCTCCTGCCCTCTGCAAAAGCGGACTGAAGAAGCCTCCCAACAGGCATTTCAAAGACTAGAAACATGGACAACACATATCACTTTCCACAGGTAATTCAGTCACTTTTTTCTTTGGAAGAAAATGACAACAAATGAGGATGAGAATGGACAAGAGATCCCATGAATGGTTTCCACTGCTTGCTGTTAGGATATCACCAGACAAATGAAGACACTAAATGTATCAGAAACCCCTGAAAACTTGGACTCGCAACAAAATCATCCTGTTTTCTTCCTCTTCACACTGCCTATTTTCTGGCAAAAAGGGAAGCCCTAATTCTTTACTGGTGCAGCTCCTGGAGTAGAGTCAGTGGATGGCCACATGCCCTGCCAGTACTACACTTTCATGACCACTACTTCCTGCCCCTCAAGCTGTGACAGAAGAAAAATCATAAAGCCACATGCAGAGTCACCATTAAAAACTTCCTGGTTTTTGCAATTAGGTTTGCCTCAGCTACAGCAACAAAGTGTTAGAAAAAACTACAATCAGAAGTATGGGAACCATTATGGATGAGATAAAGCCCATCACCATTGACAGCAGAAGCTCTACTTTGAGCCAAATAACTGCTAGTGTTTGTTACGGGAGTAGCTCTCCATCAGTCAGTATTTGAGCTCTATTAACAGGGATTACCAGAGACAAGGAGAGCTTTAGCTTGGGTCCGTCTTGTCAAGGTCCAACACAAAGTTCCTCTCTCCCTTCTCCTTCACCTCTTCTCCCAGGACAAGCTCACTCTATGGTATTATCAAAAGCTGTCACCAAGGCCCACGGGCATTAGGGTAGAACAGAAGGTAAGTCTCTTCCTAGGGGCTGGAGCACAGGTCATAAGGGGGAGCAGGGAACGTAACGGTTGGAGCTGAAGCAGAAATCAACATGCATGCACCAAGCTAATTGTTGACAGCTGAAGGTCAAAGACACAGGTCTTCTGTACTGCCCCCAACATTTCTAGCTCTTTCTACAGCCTAGAATCCATGCCAAGGAGAACTGCATCTACCCAGCTGCTCCTGAGAGTTTAAGGAGAGGAAGAAAAGAAAGAAAATAGCAACAGTGATAGTAAATTAAGACTCATCAGTTCCTCAGAGCACCAGAAGGAAAGAAACCAGAGCATTTATGACAATCGTGGGGTTGGAGGTGACAGTGGGGAATAGCACTGAATAATGACTGAAAAAGCCAGCCTGCACCTTCCCTACCATACCCAAGCCTGTAATTTGCCGCAATCTGAGGTGATAATGATGGCAGTAAATGGGTTACATGTAGAAACAGATAGCCCAAGAATAAGCCACCAACTGCTTCGTAGCAACCACCATCATCACTGCATACTCAGCAGAAGTAGTTACAAAATGCTGCATGCCTGCTCAGAAAGGATGCTGAACAGTTGGGTGTGTGTGCGTGTCTTTGGATCCTGTTGAGGCAGGCAGTGCTTTAAGTAGCATCATGAAACGTAAAGTGTCGGTTTCGCATAAGCATATGCAAAATTTCAAGGTTCATGGTATAAACTTGTGTTAGTAGGGCAAAGTGAAAGTTTGAGGACAGAAGGGAACAGACTTGATGCTGAACATTAAGCTGCAATAAGGCATTTACAAAATAAAGAGTTAAACCTGCTCAAAGTCAGGTTCAAGCTGCATCTAATATTATTTTTTAAAAATAAAATCTTAAAATTGCTGCCTCCCTGAGGAAGGCTATGCTGCCTACAGATAAACTCCCCCATGTCGGTCATGCAGCACTGCCTGGATTTTCTCTTCAAAATAACCAACATTTACTATTTCCAGCATCTCCCACAGTAGCAAGCACTTTCCACAAAGGGACTAAAAAATCCGAGGCACTTTTGAATCAAGTGCCCCAGAGCAAGAATATTTCTTTATAGCTTCCACCAATTAATAGCTGGCACCTGCCCTCAGCAGAGGCATTTCTGAAGTGGAGGCTAGTCATTACCTAGAAAGAGGGATGAATAATTCCTTCTTCTAGACTTGCTAAACTCTTGCTTCCCTGAGCACCTTCAGCAATGCTGAGCTCTACTTCCAAAAGGAAGGCACTGGATCTGCACAAATAATCCACATCTCTCTTGGTGCATGCCTGCGTCTTCGCCTTGGGCACTGTTGCCCACTTTAGAGAGGTGATTAGCCTCTTCCAAAGGTTATCCACAAATACAATAAATCCTTCAAGGCCTGGACGAAGGAATGTATAATTTTTAAGCATACGCTACACAAAACTATAACTTTATCACATCACTGTTTGCTCTTCCTTCCAAGCCAGTGGTAAGGGAATTAAACTGTGGCCCTTTGTGCGCCACAACTTACCACACCACAAGCTGGCAAATTCCTTGCTTGGTTTTCTTTCTTAGTCTGTTCCTGATCCAAGACAGAACTTCATTTCTTGCTTCCACTGCTCACATTTCTTTATTAGCTCTTTGCAAAAAGCCTTAATGGAGTCAAGTAAATTACTTCTGGTTTCTTTCACCTATTATTTGCTAGTATAGTCTTAGAGCTGTTGTAATTAGGAAGGCTTGATCCTATTACACCAAGTCAAATTAGGTGTTACGGATTCTCTTTTATTCCCTGATGTCTTACGAAGAGATAGCATGAAGGACAGCGGCTGTGAAAAACCAGTTGCTCACAGAGACATTAAGAAAAACGGACCTAAAGAGATCATCTTTAAATTGGAATGGAGTTTTCTAAGCTTTGCCTATGCTTGGCAGATGAGTGATGAGACAGTAATTGCCCAAATTTACAGCACAGCTTGAGCAACGCTGATATCATCAAGACAATCACATGAATAATGTTCAAGCTTGAGGAACACGTGGACCTGACTAACAGAAAACGACCGTCAAAGCAGTCTTGGAAGGGCAGGTGCCAGGAGGAGGGAGTACCTGCCAGGGTGCCTGGAAATGCAACCACTCAAACTCAGTGCAGGGTGGTGCGATTCCAAGGGCTGCGAGAAGATCACAAATTAAGGAGAAATTCTATTTATTGCTCCAGGAAGTAAGATCTCATGGTGCATTGCACTGAGAATAGGCAGCTCATTTTAATGAGATGACAGATCGTTGTGAGCAACTCAACCAGTTTGCTTCTTCCACAGCTCTTAAGTGATCCTCCCTCTCCAGCAAGGCTTCATCATTCTCAGAAATGAGGTGCTCTAATGTCAGTCTCATCAGTTGGCTGGTGATGCATAATAATCATTCAAGCTCCTCTACAGTGCACTCTGTTTCTTAGAGGTTGATTCTTTCTTACACTTCAAACTACCCCTTGGCATCCTTCCCTGACTGCTAGACCAGGGAAATTAGGCATGTTGTGGGTCAGTATTTGTACCCCACAAGCTTGTGTCTGCTCCTGTCCACTTGCACGTGCATTCACTCTTACTGGAGAAGGCCCTGTGTAGAGTGCAAGTCCCCCACCTCTGTGCAGGTTACTCAAAGGCAGGCAGGTGGCATTTTATTCTTGGGCCCTTGGGCAGAAGACAGGGTTATATCAAGGACAGTATTAGCACAGCGCACAGTACCGGGAAGTCGTTAATTGCTTGTATGGACCAACGTCGCCGGGCAGAGCGAGGAGACATCTGTATGTGAAAACATTATACCCAGGAAAAGGGAAGAAAGACACCAAAAAATTAAAGACAAAGGTAAATAAACTGAAATGAAAACTGCCCTGAACCAGCAGAGTAAAAGATACTGTTCCCAATGGTTCTGTTACACAACGAACAGTTGCAAACCATGATCCCCACTTTCATCCACACACCATTGTACTACACATTACCTACAGCCCCGCCAAGGCAAAGGCTGCTGTGTCTGTGCCCCACACCAGCCGCTGTGGAAGACTTCGGCAACCATAAATCTGAATAAAGTCTTCCACATGGAGCTGTATTACTGCAAGAACCGCTGAACTGCTTCATGTGACCTTGTTCGTATCATGAATTGACAGCAGAGCAGAGGACAACACCCAGGATCCCCACATGCCAAGCTCCTACTCTAATTACTTTACTCCTCTTGGCTGAAGAGGAAGGCAGCTAAGTGCAAACTGCATCATTTTTAACACAGCTGTCCAGCACCATGGCACAGAAATCTGCAGGAAACTAAATAAACACTCCTGCTTACTCAGATACCCCTTTAACATCCAGCATCCTCCAGGACTTAATTCACTGGAACCAGTTGTAACTGTTCACTTTCATTTTAAACAATAAAAGTCACATGTCAGGATATTAGAAGGGATGTAGAGACCCTGCTACTTGGCAGGGCCATGTGGAAATTGTCATTATGGGTTGAGGAACTCATTCAGGTTGAGGGAGCAATCAAATTCACCGATTGGCTATGCAGAATAGCTCCATTACAAGCCTGCAGACGCTTCATTAAGTACTCAATGCAGTATTATAGCAACAATAAATGGAATCTCTCAAAGCACATTACTGTGACCTCACTTGAAAAAAAAATTCTGTTCTAGTTCTGTATGAGACAACACCACAAAAGCAGTTATTTGCATCGTGTGCAATGTATTTTACATTGATTTCTAGCTGATGATAGGCAGTCAGGCCCATCAGCCTCTACCTTCCCTCCCACCTCACTGCTGGGAGAACCCTGCAGCCAGGGAGGAGAGGCTGGCTGCAGGGCCCCACAGAAAGAGAGAGAAGACCGCAGCCTTGTGCTACGGGTTTCTCCAGCAGGCCTCACAAGAGGAGGAGAAAAGGGTTAGGTGAAGGAAATTCAGTATAGTAGATAAGCAAAACTAAGCTCAGTCACCCCCCACCCCCAAAAGTCCTGCTCTCCTGTAGGCAGCCACTGCTGCCAGCCTACACTCCTATGTGCTCAGAGAGTGAGGGGGCTGCAACCTGGTGGGCACCAGGCAAAGCCCGAGGGATGTTCTGAAACCAGCAGTTTCCAAGCTCTGCCAAATTCCCCAATGGGAAGTGTAAGGACACCGCTGTCACCACCCCTGTGTACAGCTGTCCCTCAGGCAAGGCTGAGCTGTCCCCAGGTCCCCACTGGCATGATGGTCTGACTGGAGGGAGAAAAACACAGCCATAGCATCTTCCTTAAGAGACATCCAGGTCTGAAACCCTGATGGCATTGCCACAGTACAGACACAGCCTCTCCTTTCTGCTGACTACTATTCTTTAGTCAGGGTTTTTTTTGAGGAATGAAAAAGAGGGAGGAAAAAAGGAGGAGTGTGCATGTGTGAATAAAAAGTGAGAAAGATATATCTATCTATCTATGTGTGTGTGTGTGTGTGTGTGTCTTTCTGCGTGTATATATATACACATATTTAAATGAGCACAGAAAGGCTCAGTGCCAGATTTAGTTACATTTTGGTTTACTAAGGAGATCTCTGCTGGGTTCAGCAGCTTCCCTGCCTTTATAGGAACATATTTCCTGTCTAGCAATGGGCAAATTCTATTTGTTTGCTAATGGCAGCGATGCCAGTGGTTTCTACATGGGATTTAAATATCTGGTTATGGCTGACAAATTCAGTTTTGGGGCTGAAGTTATATAACATGAGTGTTTAGCACATAAAATTTCAACTTTTCTTTAATGCAAATATAAAACCCAAGCTTCAGAGCAAGGAGTTAACTAGACTCAGAGTTTGGGATTTTTGAAATCCTCACAACAAAATTACATAAAAATATATAGCATTGATCTAACAGAGGCCTGAAGAATCAGAAAACCTCTGCTGAACAGAGATACACGTTGTTTTGGTTTTTTTTAAACTATTTCATCTGCAAGAACATTTGAGCTAGCTCCCTGCTAGGGCCCTTACACTTCTTCCAATCCAGCGTGTGAGGAGATAGCTTGGCAGTGGGAAAGGAACACAGGAATTTTCTCTGGCTTTCACCAGATGTGGCTACACACATGCTTTGTTCTCTCAATTTTTTTAATCCCATGACAAAAATCTTGTCACCATCAATACAAGGACTGAGGAGACAGGTCATAAGAAATTGCACCAAGATGCTTCCACATGTTATTTTTAGCCTTGTCTGTCATCTTAGAGAGCTGCGTGTCAGAGACAAGCACACTACAGAGGACAGAGGTAGCTCTTTAAATAAACTCTCCTGCAAAGACTGGAACAGGCTGTAATCTTGTATCAGGCAGCACCATTTTCTCTTCTCATCAAAAAGAAGTTTGTGTGGGAAAAAAAAACAGAACAGGGACTCCAAGAGTCTTCTGGGGTCTGTATGAAGGCAAAGCTTGCAATGGGGAGGACTAACTTGCATCACGTTAGCAGGACACCATCCCAAAGGGCTCAGCAGTCAAGTCCAGGACTACTGGAAAATTAAGACCTCTTTCAGTACCAAGGAAGGATGAAAGCTCAAGGCTCTGACTTTCCTTCTGCTCCCAGGATAGGAGTTCCCAAGCTCCACTGCAGCAGAGTGCAGACAGCTCTTGGCTTTCCTTGGGGTACCTGGAAGTTCTCCATTGCTGGAGCAGGTTAGTGCCCTCAGCATGGACAGTGGGCAAACTACTCAAATGTCCCAAGTTCTCAGGCCCTCATGGAAGCTTACCATATTTTTGCAAGCCACCTTATCCCCTGCTGAAGCACAGGGAGTTTGCTTCTCATCAAGCTGCATGGCCCATTATTCCCAAAGCATCTGCTCCATGCAGGCCCCCAGCTACTTCAGAACTACCCTACGGTCACCCTACAGCTACCAACAGGTCTTCCTCACCCTCTGTGTCCCAGAAGGAAACAATTTCACTCTCCCCCAAAGCCTTGCTTGTAAACAGCAACAACAGCAAGACCTACCTAAACCAGAAGTATGTGGATTGGAAGATTTTTGGAGAATCATGTAGGAATGATTTTTGTTTAAGAAAAAGTCCAAAGGGACACATATCCCTGAAAAAGACACCTGTAATAGAAATAACCAAATATACCTCATAATCCAGAAAAGGTAGTCAAGCAAGCTGCAGGAGAGCCACAACCCTTTGCTGTTTTATATGTCAGGGAGTACCAAGAAAAGCAGAGCTGCCTACATGTATTTATCTGGAGTCTACAACTTCTTAAGTGTGAGATTTTAACCCTACATAATGCAAAGGGAGACAGTATAATGCACTGAAGGAAGCTGTGATGGCCAGTGTAGAGAGATATCAAAATAAGCAGGTCAAATTCTAGAGAGGATCAGTAAAGAAGTTACTAATAGGAGACAAATCCATGTGACATTTTTATGGAGCTGCCTGTAAAAGGATGCCTTCTTGAGAGGAATATGAAGCTTCTGTTACAAGCAGTCCTCACAGCTATATGACAGGAATACATATCACAAAAGCTGAAGTGTTAGGAACAGCTTTTTCGTCTGATACTTACCCTCTCTTTGTAGTAAAAGGAGCTAATGGAGACCTGCTCCTTCTCGCTGCGTGTCGGACTCCCACTGTACAAACGCAGATTGCCTGGAGTCTCCGTGCGGATCTTCATTGGAGTAATGAGGCCACTGTGGTATGCTGATAAAGCTGACAGGGACCTGGAAACAACAGAATACACTTTCAGGAGCTTCCACACACCAAATTTCCCCAGAGGCTCACACCACCACCTCCACTAATCCAAGCTGCTAGCCACATTTCAGGTGTTGAAGAAAGGGATCTCTGCTGAGGGCCAGTGATGTCAGGGACCAGCCTCTCTGCATCGAGGGCACAGCTAACACAAGAGGTCAGCACTTTCTGAGGGGCAATAGCGCCAGTGTAGGGTATGATATTCTCCTGCTTTCCTGCCCGTGACAGCTGCATGCCTCAAATGCGACACAGGGTACTCACCTGGGTGTGGGCTCCGTCGGGGACACTGCACGGTGCATGGTCATGGGTCTTGTGAAATATACCAGGTACCCTGAAGAGACAGGACATGGCATAAAGATCCTGCAAGGAGTAGAAGACTACCCAGAGAAACCTGATCGTTTAAGGCACAGTCAAGGGGCTGGGTGCCTATCCACTACCCTGAGCATTTTAACACAAGTAGACAATCTCATTTTCTCTACCTAAATGTACTCCCTGCAAACCCATTAAAGAGCATGCTTTGTTGAGATGACTGTCTTAAAAGCACCAACTCAAGTGGCTTGCAGATGTTAGAGAAAAGACAGTAAAAGAAAATGAGCAAATACATACTCATGTTTTAACTCTTCACCAGAACTTGTCAAGTGCTTTGATACTCCCAGAGGCAAGTGAGGTGACATTTAGCTATGCAGAGAAACCACTGCAGCTTGTATGACTCTTCAAAAGGATAACCCAAGCCATCTGAAGCCAACTCCAAAGCACTCTCTCACAAGCCTTACCCCATTTTTACAGCATCTCAAGTGTCTTCAGCCACCCACTCTTGCAAGAGGTTCAGGACTTAGCAAGGTTTCACCAAGCCTATTCAATGCAATACTACTCTGCTTTACTTTTGCTGGGAATTCAATGAGGTCTGCATGAAAAGCAGCTTTCTTTCAAAACATGCAGTCAGGTCTGAAGGAGGCATGCTTGCATCTGAAACAGCTCAGTGGAACTTAACAGCTTGTACTCAGACCTTAAGCTGTTTGTTAAGGATGATCTTTGTACTGTACACTCTCCTGGAAACCTGGACAGGGAGAAGTTTCCCAGTGACCCTGGGAAAGCTATTTTGGGCAACAGAAAAGGTGCAGAATGAGAAAATTGTGGATAGTAACAAGAATATGGCTTCAGCAAGGGGTATGTTCAACCTAAACCACAGTAATTTTGTGAAGACAGAGAGCCAGAATGTGTCCAGCAGTTTGATGCTGGTAGGAGAGAACTAGGCAAGGAAAATAGCTGTTCCCAGTCTTCTGTAAAAGGTCTGTCAATGCATCTGGCATGCCACAAGCCAAAGGGCTTCAACTAGTCCTCAATTTCCAAACCCTAAAATCCCACATGCAACACCAACTGCAAACCGTTGCTAAGTACTCATTATCTATAAATTTATCACAGCATCACTACTTTTGATACCATATCTTACCCACTGCATGGCAGTGACCAAAGCCTCATCCTGTTCAGAGGCAAGTGTTCTCCAAAATATTAAAAGGACCATTCCCCAGGTAGCCATTGTAACATATGAGCGATGGGGCTAACCTGCACCACAGAACCTGGCTCCAGAGGTCCGTGGAAAAGGGATGTTAGAGTCCTGGTAGGAGCCATAGGCATTGGAGACCCGGGCGAACGTGGGCAAGGGGGGTGTTACGGAGTTTGACAAAGCGTAGGGATTGCTGGACGTGCTGTCCTCTTGGTTCTGAAACAGAAGTTACCCAAGGTCACGCTCCTGCTGCCACAGGAAGGGAACCCAGCTGGAGCACTGGGCATCACTGTGCCAAGCAGCCTCATGGAAGGTGCTTGTCCTTTGAGCCAAAGCAGATCAAGCACAGAGCACAGTTACTGCTCTGGCTGCAAAGGCACTTGCAAGCACATTTATCACTGAGGAAAGGGCTCCTCTGGCTGCTTGTCCAGAGATTTCTCTCCCACCACAGCCATGATGAAATACTAAGCTTAACTTGGGGTGAAATGGTGGGAAACTATACAGAAAATCTGACCTTCAGACTCTGGATGTGACTCTCAACACAGGGAGCGGAGCTAAACCTGATATCTCAATGATGTAAATGAGACCAAGCCACCTTAAATACCATGCAACTGTGAGGGGTCAAATGCAGGCTGAGAGTCTTGAAATGAGGAAGGCAGGTAGTGTGCAATACTGGGAGACCTCAGGTCTATCCATAGGAATTTTTAAAGAAATTTGCATTTATTTGGATAAAGAGTTCTACGACTTAGGTTTATAGGAATTCTTCAAAGGCAGCATTGCCTGGCTTGAGTCATCAGATTTCCATACAATGGAGAATGTTCCCACTCTTACATTACTGCTGAAACCAAACAGAATTAAGACTTTCCATGTAAAAAAAGCCATTTATTTGTGATGAATAAACAAAGACTCTTGGAAAAGAAACCTGAGGAGACTCTCCAATCTTTTCCTGTATGCTAAAAACATCCACTCTGGTACACTTCACCCACACACAGACCTAATACCTGGCACTGGGATGCTGAGTAGGTATCACAGATCTCTCAGCTGAGGGCAGAGTGTGATTTAGATATATCTGCAGTATCCTCCCTAGAAAACCTCAGCACAAGGCCTCAGAAAAAACAGACTTTTACAGGTTTGGGTTGGTTTTTTTTTTTTAAGTGAAGAAAACAAAAATCCTAGAATAGGACTAACAGGATCTTTGACTAGAACTGAGGAGGTAAAGATATCTGTCACTGCCTTTCTGACAAGAATGAATCCATCAGCTCCCTGAGGCCTCTCATCTTCTCTCACAGACGATAACATGCCCTGGAACTTGGTGAGATATACTCAGAGCTGGGAAGTTACCATGCACCACTAAGATACTCCAAACCCCAGTCATTCCTGCTAACCTGAGTATCAGTGAGCATGCAGAGCTCCCCAAAGCGGCAAGCCTTCAGGGCCTTATTTTTAGAAACAAAATGCATCTAATCATCTGCTCAGTTTTCTTCAACATTAACCAGAAGTGCTTACACCAATGTAATGCCAGGCACAGGGGTCTATTTACACATTTAATGAGGGCGGACTCTCACTGCAGAGTCAGAAGCGTGGGACGTGGGAGAAAACAACAAACTAGGGCAGAAAGCCCACGCAGTTCTCCATACCACAACAGACTCCAGCCAGGAGACCAGCTGACGCAGGCAGGGCTCCAGGCAGCTCTGGTTCCGCTTCACTTTCTGCAGAGAAGTGTCTTTCAATATCTGGAATACATACAAGACATAGCTTGAATCACGGTTACACCCAACACCTTCCCCACATCCTTTTTTGCCTGCAGAGCAGCTGCCAGGATCCAGAGAGGCCAAAGACATCCCATAATATCCACTGGAGCCACACTGACCCACTGGTATGCTGTCTGCTTTGAGGAACAGCTCTGAGCTTTGATCAGAGCACCTAGATTCGGCACACTCTGAGCCAGGATTTGGGCTGCTCTACTGCTGTAGCCCATACATTCCATACCAGTTTCTGGCAAACTGGATCAGTTTTTTTTCAGGAAGGAACCCAAATTAATCCATCAACCTGCTCCCGGGGAAGGGATTTCATCAGCAATAGGACTTCCTACACCAGATGATCAAACACCCAGTCTGGAATGAGCAAGGCCTGTGTAAAACGTCTCCTCATTTTTAAAACAGTTTGTGGAGGAGAGCAGGAAGCAACATCCCAGCTCACAGACAGTATCTTTCTGCAGCTGGATGCTAGCTGGTCATTTTGTCTATTATGGGGTTGGGGGCAACTGCACGAGGAGTAGGATGTTAGGGATCCTCAGGCAATACACATCACACCAGAATAGTGAAGAACACATTTAAAAAGCACCAGTGTAGAAAGACAAATACTAGGCTGCAAGGTCAACAAAAATCTCACCCTAGGAGCTCCACAATGTATCAGTTCAAAGTGACCTGTGGTATGCCTTCAGCGAGGTCAGATGTTTTATTGCGTCAGTAATCCAGACATCAAGTGTCCAGCACCTGTATATTTATAAAGACAGTGTATACTCCCCACACACCTTCAGCAGCTTTGCTTTCATGGAGGCAGTGATTGAGGTTGGGTTGATGAACTGGAAGGACGGTGCAGCATTATTGGGGTACTGGACAGGGAACATCACCAGCATCCTGACTCTGTGGTTGCCGCAGTGCACTGACACCGTACAGCTACGGCTCACCGCATCCATCTGTGAGGAAAAGCAATTGCTCTGTAGTTACATTCCCAAGGACTTCTAAACTTACAGTGGCTCAAATTCACGCTGAGGGGCTGATTCCTCCACACACTCATAAGAGGAAGGCACGCTGTTCTCAAGGGCAGCGAACACAGCGACAGCAGAAAACCCCAGGCAGATGGGGACAGACTTGGCTTGTGCCAGCAGACTGTCAGGCCAGCATTCCAGCATCTAGACCACAGCCAGCCCAGGTAGTGCCAGGAATCAGCCACTGCACCCCAGCCCACTTCACCAGGCTGTGGAGAGCTCCAGACCCACTGCAGCAGTAACAAGCACCACCTATAAGATCATATACCACTGTCTCAGAAAAAACATTCATGCCATGAGCTGTGAAACCACACGAGTGGGGAAAGGAGGCAGCTGCCTCAAGCCTCCCATCCCATCCCAGCACTGTGCCTCCAGCCAGCTTCCACGCACAGAGGAGGGTTTGGCGTACAAGGGAGATAGTGCAGGGTAGGGAGAGGCCAGCAGATTGGGTTCAGAAACAGCTGAAATGAGATCAGCTGCATGTAGTGGAACAAGTCACTTTCCACTCCACAGTCTAGGCAGAGAGGAAAACACCATCCAGCCTTCTCAGGACCAGCCAGGGTACTCACTGTGCTGAGACACTTCCATCACTCCCAGTGTCTGGGATTATCCTCCTTTCCTCTACCCCTGGCCAAGAGGATCTCTACAGCTCAAAATAAACCTTGTTTACAGACTGTAGCCAAGAAGGTTCCCCTCTAAAGGCTCTGATGAGCCAGCCTGCTCACATCCCCCTCCTTAACAAGCCAGTAAAAGGAAACTCTCTACCTCGACATTGACATTTCGGATCTGCACGTTGATCAGTGAAAACTCCTGCTGCAGTGTTTGAGGCAGCCCCAGTTGGTCTGTTTTCTTTCCCACCAGGGGGTCATTCAGGAAATCTTCTTTTAAGGCTGACAGGAAAGATGGAGAACAGATTGAGACAAGCTATACTGCACAGAATTCTGGCAGGTGATGCCAGGAGGCAGTCAAGACAGCAAGCTTTCCTCTGCTCTTCTGATACATGGAGGTATGAGTCTTACCTGGCAAAGACCTGCGAGCTGGAGGGTCTCAGCTCTTGTTTAGAGGCAGGCTTCTGAGCCTTGCTCTTCAAAAAAACAAACCTGTCTACACACAGGTTTCCCAGGAAGGTTACAGAAGCTGCCTGTACTCTGTACAGCCCTAAATGGTCTGTCTCTACTCATTTGAGACCCCTTCTCCTTCCTACACAGTACTGCCAGATCACCAACAGCTGAACTGGAGCCTCTTGGTTCAGCAGGAAAGAACTGCTGCCAGAGCAGTCTCCAGGAGGAGCTCTGATCTTTGGGACTCACACCCTACTGCTCTTGACTTTCAGGGAATGCTTCCAAAGCATAATAAGGCTTTGGGAGAGAGAAGAGGGTATTTCTGGCCCTAGTAGAAACTAAATCAATTTGTAGCAGACATTTTCATTTAATGTTGCAAAGCACTCCACTGCTTTAACAGTCTTTGAAGACTCCTAAATGCTGGTTCTAAATGTCCAGTTCCAACAGTTTTCAGGAGGAAAATAACCCCTGAAGGCCAGAATACATTTAAACAGCCAGGCAAGCACTGTAGGACATGAGGAATCATGGTTAAGATAGCAAACTTGACTGAGTTTTAGAAGAATTGGCCTCTGCCCATGTTTGTGCCTGGCTTTTGCCTCGTACTTTGTTATGTATCCCCATTAGGGCAGGGGCAGCTCCTTCTGAAAGGTGTTTTGCTGTAGCACCACTTCCTAAGATGACCAACTGTATTTTTGATGATGGTTCCAAGTACACAAGGGAAATCCCAATTATTCAGTTGTCATTCTCATGATTGAAATATCACATGGCACAGACTATTCTTAGCAAGAAAATAAATTGCAAGAAATGCAAAAAGTTATTCTTTTACGGGCATTTGCCTAAAAGTTACTGACTTTGCTGTTGGGACAAATTTATCTGGTTTTACTGCTGCCTAGTGGGTTGCTGAATTTGGGTAAATAGGATGCTTAGCTGCTCATTCCCAATTGCGATTTTATTATAGTGCCGAGATATACTTCACAAAAGGGAGCTGAAAAGGGGATTAAAAGAAGATCAGTGGCTCTCAGGGAAGATAATTTCTAGCTCAAGACACCGCACAGCTTACTGAAAAGCCATCTCTGAAGTTCCCAATATGGGCAGCACCCTCCCTTTGTCTTCTCCTCCCATTCCCTTCTGATTAGTTTTTAATCCCCCAAAGCCCACATATTTGTCTAGATTCCTAAAGATCCTTTACAGGCAGCAGCCAGTGAGGAGAGCTGTACACTGAAGACACAGCTGGTGGGCTTTCTGATTTATCTTCTGAGCACTGTTCTCTTCAAAGATCCCCCAAAGTGCTTTACTAATATAACATGGAGACTTTGTCTGCAGCTGAAATGCAGCCACCTCCAGGGTGAAACACAATAGCTTTTAGGCTAGAGAGGACTGAAATTCATACCTAGAGACTTGCCTGTGCATTAATCCTGCAGTCATGGTATTTGCAGCAAAATCTACCCTGCTACAGGAAAGCCATTTTCATCCCCTTTGACTGCAAGGGAAACCCTACCAGTCTGAACCAAGGCCACACTCACACAGAAACCACATAGGACATATGAACGTGACCTCATCAGGGACAGTGAGAGAGTTAACTTTCTCCTGTGGAAAAAAGAGAGGTCAGGCAGCCAGAATGAGAACACTTAATGCTCTCAGCTGGAGCAAGAGAGGCCATGCTTCCCCACACAGTACTGCTCATGGTGAGCACATGTAGCCAGGGCTTTTTCTACCATATTATAAAACTCTCATGTAGATGGAGGTGCTGATGACTTTTAGAAACTTTCTCTGCTGCCACACAGGACAGGTGGCAGAGAGGAACTTCACTGCGATTTGCTGGGCAGGAAACTTCCAGTTAGGAAGAGATGCTTTTCCTAAGGGACCTCACAGCTGTCTCCTTTATTCAAAGGACAGATATTAGACCACTTCTTCCCCCTCTCTCCAGTTTGTTGGCAAGTCAAAGGGCAAATCAAATCACTTTCCTGTAAGGCCTTCACATGGGGATCCATTGTGGCACCCTGCTACAATACAGAAAGGAACTGTGAGTTTAAACCCAAGCTGAGACAAAGGCATGGGAGCTCCCAATTCTTCTTCCACAGGTTTACATACAGAAATCTCTTTAGACAGCTTTTTCACATGCAAATCATTGCCACGGGTCTCAGCTGCTGCAATCTCTTCTATTCTGGTACGTACACTCTTCAAACACTAACACCCTGAATGTTTAACCCTGCCAGAGCCTTAACCACCCAAACCCTCCTTTGCATTCCTTCCTTGATGCCTTCTCTTCCATAAAGCTAAATCAATGCTTTCTGCTAAAGCCTCTGACCTATTCCCATCCATCCATCTGTATTCAGAAGTCGAAGACACCATCCCTCCCCTTCTGCTCTGCCAGCCACCTCTCATTAATATGTGAGCAAAAATCCACTTGCTCTTTCCACACGACTTCTGGTGGATGGGAGAACACACCAGCAAACATCTCCATGTTCAATCAGTTCACACACTGATCCCAGCAGAAGTGTTTAGATACCAGGTGTGATGCAAGCAGCTTGTGTCAGAGTGCCTTACCATATGCTCCCCTCTTTCGTGGGCTCATCTCCCAGCTTAAACTAATCTACCTTCTTAAGGGCCAGAACTTACTTTCTGATTGCCTTATTTTTGGCAGCAAGCCACAACTATGACCTAAAGAGAATGTAATTAAATTATATTAGTGACAAGGAAGAGCTTTGTTTTACAGCTAGAATCACTGTGTTAGAGGAGAAAAAACTTGGGAAGGACCATCCTGAGAAACCTCTAGCGTTTTCCCTCCTTCCAGATGGGGAATTCATTAACCTTTGAAACAGCACCAGTTTGGACTATGCCTACAAAGTTATTTTCTTATGCCAAGATGCATGTTCTTCCCAACACAGACAGCTGTGTCTGAAGTTCCACGGCCCATCGCTTGTCTCACCTTCCTCATCCCCATGTCCAGAATTATGCTGGGGCTCTGAATCCTGGGGATGAAGGGTCTTGTCTGGCTCTGGCAGATGAGAAATCCCATCGATGAGGTCCTCAACTCCATCCAGGATATCATTAGCACAAAGCTGAAAAAAAGAAACACACCTACATACTGCACAACAGAAACCAGACTGTGGAAGGAGCCACCACTAAACAACTCATTTCTTCAGGGAGCTGAATTTGCAGCATAGGTCTGTCCACACAGCAGTCATGACTAAGACCTCGGCGTTGCTTCTGTGACAAAGACAGCCAATCTTCCACTTTCCAGCATCCTCTGCTCTCTTGCCTCAGACACCCTGGCCAAGTCTCCCACTCACAAAGCCACTTCATTGACAGGGCCAGTCTAAATAACAGATGTTTTACTTTAATCAAAACTAAAGCTGATATTACTTTAATTCCTTAATTTGTCAAAACCAGTTCAATTTTTTAGATCAGGTGTAATAGTAGCACACTTTCTGCTTTTGATATTTACACTCCAGTAAGATCCAGAGACCCAGGAACAGCCTAGGGGCCCTTGTGTTCTAGGTCCTGCATCAAAAAGAGACGATGAAAACTTGTATTTTAAGTTCAGCACAAGAAAACAGGGAAGATGAAGAGAAGAAACATAGAGAGGAGAAAGGATAATGGCACAGTGTAGCAAATTACAGCATTGGTCACCAGCAACATGCCATTGTGTGTGGTTTGATCCAGACAAAGACAAGGACAAAAGAGTGGGAGCCAGCAGAGGAAGAGTAAAGGCTCTGACATGGATGGACAATTGATTTAAAGACAGAAATGAAATCAAATATTCACAATTATATCAGATAGGAGTAAAGGGTCATTTTTCACAGAAAAATTTTGTTACAGACCTACAGGACTCCTGCAGGATCTGTGCTGGGACACATTCTTCTCAACTTACTCATTAAAAACCTGGAACAGCAGGTGAATAGCAACATGACCAGATTTGCTGATGCCAAGTTTTCTGGGGTAGTAAAGAGAGTGGCTGACTGCAATCAACCACAGAAGGACCTTACAGATATAACTGTATTATCAATAAAATGAAAGATGAACTTCAGGTCAGGTAAATATAAAGAAACGCACATAAAGGAAAAAACAGCAAGTTCAAGCTGACTGAGGGAATAAGATGTAGAGGCCAGACTAATCTGATGTTTTCATGGAATTATGCCCCACAATTTTGAAAACAAACCAAGTACTGAGGATTCTTTGGAAAGAACAAAGTTCAGATCCCCATCCCAAAAAGTATGTAGTAGAACTAAAAAAAACTGTCATGAAAGGCAAAAGGACAACCAAAGTTCTTGTAGAAAGGATGAAGTAAATCAAGATCTTTTGATCTGAAAAAGGAGGCAGCTGAGGAGGCCTACAGAATCATCAGTAGCACAAAAAGATGGCTGCTCATTTAATCTTCAATGTAGTGAAACTAGCAGGTTGCAAAATAAACAAATGAAAGGAGCTGGGTTTTCACACAACATGTGGAAAAGCCACGAAACTCCTTGATAGGATGTTTAAGATGACAAAACTTTGCACAGATCCAGGAAAAAACAGAATAAGTCTATGGAAGTGAAACTCATCAAGCTCTGTCAAATACAAAGATGGCAGACTCACTGAGCCTCTAAGCTGTGAACTGCAGGAGGCTGGCAGGGCACGTGAGAGAAACATCACTGCGTACTTGCCTCATTCTTATCCCCTTCCAAGATACCCACAGCTGAAAATGAGACAAGACAATATGGGCCATCGTGGCCATAGGAACCTCCAGTCTGACCCAGCACAGCTGTTCTAGTAATTGCACCAGCAATTTGTAACTGCTGCCAGACAGTGGAACAACAGGATTCACACTGCCTGCACCAGGCTAAGAGGCAGTGGAAGCAAGGGGAGGAAGTGGAAGGCACCTTCCCCAAAAGAATTCTATATTTACAGTTATACAACAGAGTGGCCTTGCACTTCCACAGAAGGTTTTGAGGCACAGACACGGAGAGGCGTCATCACAGGTCTTCTTGGGGATGTTTCTGGGCTGGTGTGGAAGAGGAAAGTGAAGTGGCAGCTGGCTGCTGTGTCTGCAGCTCTAGGACATCAGAGGAGGGACTGGGAGTGAGAAGCAAGGGAGGTGAATCCAGCCTGTAAGAAAACCGTCTACAGTTCAAGAGCAAAAGTGTTTACATACCCTCTGCAGCTGAGAGTCAATCCGCCACATCCGCAGGGTCTGATCACGGGACCACGTAACCAGCTGGTAGTCTTTAGAACCTAAAAAGGACAAAAACAACTTATAGACCCAGCTGTAAACAGAGACTCAGTCCTGTGTTTTGTGTAAACAGATTCAGACAAGCCAGCAGGGAGATCCAATGGATAAGGCACTAAACTGAAAGGCAGAGAGTCCTCTTCTGCTTCAAACTGACCTAGGTACATCAGGATTTACACCTCCCTGAACCACGGTTACCACACCTCTAAATGGGGCATAATTTCCAGGCGAGAAAGCACAAAGTATAATGAATGTGGTGCAAGTCTTCCAAGTAGAAGTGAACAAGATCTACTACCATACTTATTTAACAGAAGAAATAATATAGTTGAGAAACAGATTTATTTTTACGATAAACTTAGAGTCAAATATCTTTTAGCTCATCATATCTGTTTCAAGATGCGGATGTTTCAAAACATTTCTAAGCTAAGAGAAGTTGGTTCTGCCCTCCCCCTTTTTCCTTCTGAAAGACTTGGATGATGTCAAGACAAGTTCAGGTTGTAATGAAATACATCTAGCCACATACTATCTATTAACAGATAACAGTACACAGACATTTATGCCCACATTTAGGCCTTGTGATACAGTTTAAGTTTCCCTTGTCAAACAGCTGCTCCACTTAAGAATATGCTGCTGCACAGCTGCTTCCTACACCCCTCTGCTGAGGCACAGGGGCTGTCTAAATACAGCACAGTAGACTCTGTGGAAGGAGATTTGTGCTATCTTGGTTGTCTCTGCATTGAAGCAGACTTGGAATGCTTGTATGATTGATTTACATTGCTCAAGACAAGCACAACTTCCAGCCTCACATATTAACTTAGCTAAGACAACACAACTGTGGTTCAAGTCTGCTTGAATGTTCATTTACAGGCTGTCTTAGACTGCATCTCCAGATCCTAACATGGTTCTATATCACTCTCCTCTTTTTGAGAGGAAAAGCAAGGTAGAGAAAAAAAGTGACTTCACTGAATTACCCCAGCAGCTGGTGGCACAGGGTTGGACCAGAACTTTTACATGGCACCGCAAAGCCATACCACAAATGACACCAAAGCCAGACGTGCTTGTTCTGTCGATGGCAGCTGAGGTGCTGGAAACAAAGCTGGCTGTGTGGTCATCCAGCCTCTAATATGGAATCTCCTATATTTAGTTGCCTACACTGGAAAATTTAGTCAGGACTGAACTCCAACAGCACCCTCTCTATCCCATGCTCTTCCTCCCCTGTTTTTGTCAGCACACAGATAAGGTGGGTTCACTGGGTCTGTGGTCTGGGACTGCTGGTCCAGGCAGTGGTGTGAGGGGTTAACTGGTTAGCCTGCAGCTCTGAGCAGGAGCAGGGTGCCTGCACTCATGCACCCATCTAATAGTTTGCACAATTTATTTGAAAGATCCATTTAAAAATAGACTCACAGGACAGTGGAAGCAATTAAGAGTCACCACTGACCCACTCAGCATTTGCTTTGTTAGCATGGACACAACAGGGCTTATGTGGGCACTGCCATAAAGCAAGTATAAAACAGCTGTAGCTTGGGAGGCAGGGGCAGGAAAGTGGGTAGGAGCTACTCCAAGGAAAGACAAGAGTCAAAGGGTGATAGCATAAGCATTGCAGCCAGGAGTCAGGCCTCCACACCCCTCGTTAGTCAATGGCCGCAGGACAGGGGAAAGAGCACACCCAGCCCTGAACTCACCTTCTTTCTGCTTTCTCCACTGAAACTCCAGCACCACATCATCATGTCCCACGAAAGTGTGAACAGGCGTGTTCAAGTCAAAGACATTCCAGAGAAGGAGACTGTTCTCCCGACGGAGTTGGGGGACCATCACTGTCACCAGTCCATTGCTGAAAGGCTTGAGGGAGAAACACCCTTCCTGTTAGCCTTGCAGAGTTACGGTCCCATGCTGCTGTTATCATACTCTAATTTTTCCCTTTTCCCACCAACAAGAATGCATGGGTTTTAAAAGAGCTCAGCACAAAACAGAACCAGGCCTAAGGGTCCAAGGCAACTGCTGTGCAAAAACACTGTCTTACAAGGGATAAGATATAGTACACTGAGATATTCAATGCAGCTCACTTAAGATTAGTAGTTTCTTTCTGCTGCTGCCTCACTTTTCAGCTGGGAGGCTGGAGGGATTTCACCACTGACTTTTCACATAGGATCCTTACTGCAATTTGCCTGGAGCTGCGAGAAATGCTACATGGGGACTGAGCCCCAGCAGCTGCTTGGGGTCATAACACTCAGAGGAACACTGGAACCCAGTCCTACATTCCCCACCACGGGGACAGGGGAAGGGGATCAAACATTCAAGGCACAGCACTGGCTTCAGGCCACATTCAGATGTCTGGGAAAGAGAACGGATATGGCTGATGTTAAGAGCCTTTGCTAAACATGGCTGGGTGCTTGCTCTGTAAAAGGCAACAGTTCTTGGATTTGATATGCTGTAAGTGCCCACGGTGGCACACTTGGAAACCTTGCGAGTAGACGAAGCACTCAGAGTAGGAAGACAGCTGCTGCACTGCTCTGTGCAACAGGTAGCTGAGTGGAAAAACAGGACAGCGAGAGCAGCAGTCACTTTCTGAGCCTTCTGGTCCCAGAGCCAACCACCTGCCCCTGGATTTTCACCCCACAGGATGATGCCCAAGACTGGGATCTCTCACTGCTCATCATTCCTCCTCCTGAATGCCCCTCACTGTGGATATTCCTTTTCTAGGCCTTTTAAGCACCAAGAGGGATTTTTAAAATCAACTTAATAATGTCCAGCAGTAGAACTGGTGAGAAGTCCTTCAGCAGTTCTTTATTTAACGTCCCTTTGTGCATTTGCTCTCACAGCACAAGTGAGGCTGGTGGGAGTTTCTCACTCACTGTGTATCTTGCTTTCCAGACGGGAACCTGGCAGGGAAGGATATTGAGGTATTTCCGAGGCTGACGGTAATCCCAGAACTTCAAAAAAACCAAAAAAGACAAGCAAAGGCAGGAGTCAGCTGGCTGTACTTTCAGGCTGCATTTTTCCATGTGGCTTGCAGATATAACAGAGTGAAAAACATGCCAGGGTGCCCACAGCATCATTGGTAATCCCATTCATTAGTAGCAGAGATGGCCCCCAAAGGACAAATATCAAGCTATCAGCATCTGGCAGCATTCCTCAGACAACAAGCGACTTGGGGTCATATTCACAGTGATCATAGCTTGAGTAATTAGAGCAGGGAGACAGGAAGCCTGCTTGGGCTTTCAGAGCTACAAGGTACCCTGCAGGCTCCCAGCCAATGTGCCAGTCCAGACTGGAGGCAGGCCCACCGTGCTGTTACTGCTAATTTCATAATGAAGAATCTAACCTTTTGCTTTGCTAGAATACACATCACTTGCATTTGCCTCAGAGCTTAGCTAAATGTGTATGAGCTCCATCTGGCTCACATACAAAGCACGCTATTTCCTCCCAGGTAAAAGGCCCTGCATAGCAATGCTTGCAGGCAGGCTCTTACTGATAAGAGTTTGGGAACCCCAGGAGCTGGACTATGTATCCCCCCAGGTTGCTGTAATCAGCCCGAGACTGGCAACACTGCATTTTGGGGAGCAGGCTCTTATGGCATGTGCGGCCAGCTCCCTTCTGGCAAGCAACAAGCAGAGGCGGTTGTTTTCAGCTTCAGTACTGCCCAAACCACCACAGATATGTGGTAAACATATGTGCACCCATCCTGCAATGATTTCTCTGCCTGTTCTGTAAGTGCACCCCTGGCTCAACACAGGCTGCCAGAAACCAAAAAATAAGGATCCAGGCCTTGCTAATGGCAAGCACTCCCCAAGACTTCGGCATCAGTAGAAGGGGACCTGCTCCACCATCCTGACATCTCCCAAGCAGAAGTCCCAGAAGCGACACTTACCCTGACAGAGTTGTCCTGGCTGGAAGTGGCCAGTGTATACTCATTGTCAGGATGCCAATCCAGACCGTGGATTTTAGAGAGATGAGCTGCCAAGTACTCTACTGCAGTGCTGGGTTTCTGCAAGGAGAGACATTTTCCTTCTCAGCACAGGACTTCTGAAATTTGGTCTAGTTCTATGGCATAAAAAGGGACACTTTAACAAGGGCAAGGGCTCCAGCTGGGGAAAGGCAAATAGCTCAGCAAAAGTAGTTGAAGAAAAGGTCCTGTGAAGGTGTGGCAAATTCCAGTCATCAAGTGCAGCCCTGAACAATACTTTATACTCAATAAAACAGTGAAGTAATATGAGAGCTAAATATTTGTGGGCAGTTTCTGGGGAAGGCAGCTATCTACCTGCTCTCTTCAGGCTCGTGGGCTCCCAGTTCCCTCTAGTTTAAATCAACCCACAAGAGAGATTTGGGATAAAGTAGTAGATTCTTCTCAGTATTTATCTGTGACCAGGCAGATGTCTGTATTGGGTAGGTGGGAATATGCCCCAACTGCTCAAAAAACCCCTCAGCTTACCCTTTTGTCCCATATTCGGACATCCCCGTCATGGCTTGTTGCTAAACAGTTGGCATTTTTCTTGTTCCATTTCACCTGGGAAGCTCCAGCTGCAGCAGAAATAGAGCAGGTCAAAACAAGTAATTAAAAAGTAAATGGCACAGCAGACCCCTGACCTGGGCTTTGAACTCCTTAGCACAGGAAAGGCAGTTCAGAGGACAGATATCCCACGTCAGCATGAAGGATGGCATGAAAAGGATTAACTCCTCATTCCTCAGAATAGTGTTTGTGTCCTCAGGATCACACAGCAAGACTGTTCCACTTACATGCCTAGAGACCTGCATCACAATTTCTAGCGATGGGTTGTACCCAATTATATAACTCGTGTCCATTAGCTCAGATGGAGCAACTTCCTCCCGACAAAACTGCAGGTTCATCACCTTCCTCTGAAATCCCTTCTGTTTTCACTCTAGCTGCTTAAAGATTGATTCATTTGTCTCCCCAACACCCTCTATACGATCTGATGCTATACAGGGAACCAGTGTTATTGAGCTATTATTAAAATATAAGTGTAGAAGGCTGCAGTGCAGGAGGACCTTGTGCCTGGCCAGCTAGAGGTAGACTCACTGGGTGGACCAGAAGGCCCACCTGTCAAAATACACCACAGAAGTCAAAAGACATAAATGGCATTGTAAATAAACTGGATGATGGTCCAGGTATGATTATATATGATATCACAAGAGATTCAGTCAAGTGCCTAAAATCAGAAAATGGGTGGCTATGTCTAATAAGAAGCAAAACACAGCTCTGGTTGATATGGCTTGTTCAGATACTGTAAGAGAAATACACATTTTGTTCATCCTGCTCACGTTCAGAATAACTGGCAGTATTTTCAAAACATTTTAAGCTATCAGGAAGGTGATGTCCATGAGAAAGCTAAACAGATACCAGCCTGCTACTACGTCCCACCTTCACTACCCACCTCCTGCTGCACAGTGAACAGATTCATCATGGCAACCCAGCAAAAAGCTAGTCCAGGGGAAAAAAAGCTGCAAACAGGTTGCCAGTTGATTGAGTCGATTCATTCACTGAAGGGTGCACAAACATCTGGATCAGCACTAAACAGAATCGGGCACAGGAGGAAGGAAGCTTTCTGGGGAGCTAGTTGCTAGGCTGGCTCAGCTGACCTGTGAAACCTCACCCCTGGCACCAGAACAAAACGCTGCTTCTTTCTGCTTCAGTTAAGGTTTTTGCATGGCTGTGATGGAGAGGTTTGCTGGCTGGGAGGGAAGGGGAAGCCACTGAAGATGTGTAGCCTAAGGAGATCTAAGCAGCAGAGCATAAGAGTTATGTGCTACGAGAATTGCTGTAATACTGGGGACAGTTAGTCAGGAAAAGGACGTTTTGCTCATCATCCATACTTTGCCCAGTTCCAACAGGCAGCTGGGGAGGACTGACACACAGCAGCACCTGCCAGCAGGCACTATTACAAGCAGCTGGACAGTCACGCTGCCAACAGCCATGACAAGTGTCTTTCCAGAGCAAGTGTGGTCCAAAGAGAGCACCTTGGTGTCACCACTGCGGCTCCCTGCACACTGAAGGCACCCCAGGGAAGCAGAGGCAGGCAGGTAATGTACCCAGCCCCTCAGTAAATAAGGGGGCAGGCTGGCAGGCGGCAGCAGGCAACACCGCTGCCTGGTGTGAGATTTAGGTTCTCAGCTGATTTAGTCAAATGTAAAAAAGGACACGGAGAAATTGCAGACAAGGCAACACAGCACAAACAGGGCAGCACAGTGGATAAGCAGGGAAGGAGCCATGTCTAAAAGGCACAAATGACTGTCCACCAATTTCAGGACAGTCAGTCCAAGTACCAGCATTGCCCTCCATGCCTGGGAATCTCCAAGGGCTCCACATCCCCTCTGAACTCTGCAAAACGAGCTGTGAACTAGAGCCTCTTGGGCTCGTACACGGGACAATCACTTCTGTACTCTGCCATGTTTATCCTTGGAGCATGAAGGGAGGAAGAAATACCAGCAGGGACATATGACACTAAATGTAGGCATTAAACAAGCCTATATCACACACACGCCATACTTACCAACTGCAGAGAGGGAGACTGTAGGCTTCCTAGTGTCTCTGAAACACAAGAAGGCTAATGTGAGCGCCCATGGCATAGCCCAGCAGGTCCAGACACCTCAGTGATCTCCCTGCTATTCCAGGACTAATTTTATTGCTGCCTCTTGGGAGCTAACGTGCCTTCTTGCTAACCAAATACACCATCTTAAACGGAAGAAAGAAAGAGGTGACCAGCTGGAGGACAACAGCCATGTTGTCTTGCCACCACATACAGCAGTAAGTTTAGGATAGAGTGGAGTTGGAGGGGCCTAGAAGGACAAACACATGCCAAGTGTGGCATGCTGCAACTGGGCAGGCAAGGCAACTGGGTTTACAAAGTGTTGCTGCAGGAAGCAACAAAACAGCTTTTCCTAGGATGATTAAAAGGAACAAACAGAGCTGTGCAAAAACTTGACAAAAGCCACTGATGTGTTTGTCAAGCCTCTGCAGACCCTGATTCAAGGCAGATGGAGCAGTGACTTCACAGCAAAGACTTCATGTCTAGCATATAACACCAAAATTAGTAGGAAATAAGCCCAGACTACATTCTGCAGTAGCAGAAGCCAGTGTGGCACCATGACAACTCCTGGCAGCCAGGACATGGATCAAGGCAATTAATTCACTCCTTAACCTTGTTCTTCAGGAATTCACCTGCCCTTTCATGAAAAATGCCAGTGAAAATCAGGAATATTGTCTTCAGCTTTCTGTGTTTGCTGAAAAGCAGAACATTTTCTGTAATGGACTGCACCTCTCCCTTGAAGAATTTCTGCCTAATCAAAAAGTTATTTTGCATGAAAATTTAAGTGGGGAATTTCCAGCTGCCCTTACTGCAGGGCTACCTCCCTAGGGTGTCATTAGAGACAGGTGCTTCAGCAGGATGTTCATTTGCTGGAGGCCAACAGCCCCAGGACCTCACTGCTCCAGCAAGCTCAGAGACTTTACCAGCACAAGTGGGATGTAGAGGCTAGTCAGAAACTGCCTAAGCAAGCACTTCTGGAGAAGTGATACATGCAGACACAAAATGATGGAAGGGCACAGAGTTAAAGCAGGGCTTCTGACAACAACCTTCAGAGAACTCTAGTTTTTGCTCAGTGCTAAGATAGTATCGCAGGAAAATGCAACCAGCAGTTATTGTCTCTCTATGTCTTTTAATTACACATTAATAATATATTGCCATTCTCAAGCACCATTTAACCAAGGATCTAAGTGCTCCATAGGAGCTAAACAAGCCTTAGGGTAGCCTGGTGCAGTGGGGTTATGTAATTATCCTCCTATTATAACTGAGCAAGGGAGGCAGAGAGGAACAAACTGACTTGCCGGGGGTCATAAAGAGTTGCTGTACAGCCAACAAGAGAACTCAGCAGCCCCTGTGCCAGCTCCTTGCTTCTCAGGTGTAAAATACAGGGTTTTAATATTGGTGGTTTTGGAAAGATCCGTTACCCTGAAATTACTAGTGACGGAAAGCACCAGGAAGCAAGGGAAAGCACAAACAGGAAAAGGTTCCTGAACACCACTACCAGTCTTTCCACTGAGAGAGAGTCAGCACCAATCACTGAATTTAGTGGAAAATGGCTGCAGGATCACAAAATGGTGCTCATTCACTCAGCTAAAAAACCCAAGAGGCTGAGGATTGTCCTTGGGTTCCAGGAAAAGCTCTTGAGGAAATTTGTGAAATGAGTAGTGAGTGAAACCAGTCAGTATTTTTTTCCAATCAGGAATGCAACTGTGGCTTAGCCATACCACTCTACTGTCCTTCATGGACTCTGAACTGGCTTGAAAATGGAGAACAGAAGCTATCTTTGAGATTAGAGGAAGCAGATAAAGCCCCTGCAAGCACAGCTGAAGAGCAGCACCCATCAGTGCATGCTTTGTCATGCAAGCTGCTAAATTATGGAAGGGGTCCAGTGATTCCCCTGCAGTGCAGAAACATACTGATTCTTACTTGATGTCCCAGATGTAGATGTATGTGTCCACAGAACTGGTGACCAGCAGGTCTGGCTCAAACACTGCCCAGTCCAAGTCACTGCAAATGCAAAATCATAGCGGGTCAGTGAAAAGCACGTCAGTGAAAAGCACGTGCAGTTTGCATCAACTTCTCGCAAGCCCTCAGTACATTTCTCCAACAAATTCATGGCCACTCTATGACATCTACTGAAACTCCTTAAGTAAAAAGCAAGATCTTAATCATTTCTCTAAGTAAATTCCAAGAAGCAATGAATTGCTTCTAAGTAAATTCCAGTGAAGCATCCTCCTAGCCCTGAACTTTACAGCTATTGTGTGTGCGCTCTCTCCACTACAGTAAAAGGGACACTTGTCTCAGCAAGCTCTCAGTCACCCTGCATTCTTGGCATCAACCCTTCACTCTGGGATGCCTTCCCATTGGGCTCACCAGGTGCACCTGTGCCACAAACAGCCTCCAGTCAGTCATTTCAAGGGTTGCGATTACTTTCCATATTCAGGAGCTGTAGTAAAAACAGTTCTTCACTTGTATTTCCAGCCCAGCACTAAAATACACTCCTAGAACCAGAGGCAGAAATCTCCCCTGCACCACCATAACACACTGTGAACTTGATCTTTGGGATTACCTGCTTTAATTAAGCTGCTATCACAAACACACACGGCTGGAATTCAATTTAACAAACATGCTGCTGTTTCCCAGATGACAGTTGCTGTTCAGTACAAGCACAGCAGCCTAAGGCAATGACAATCTGAGCCATCAAAGGCTAATTTGATATACGGGGGGGAGCCACAAGAGGGTGAGCTGCTTCACATCTGATGTCATCTCCAAATGGGAAGGCAGGGCAGAGGGGCAGACAGTATGGCCCAGAAAAGTAAGCAAAAATAGGCTCAGAGCAGAGCCTGAGTGGGGCCAGGATCAAAACATTCAGCTTTTAGGAAACAAGCCATTGTTTTCCACCCAGTAGTGCGCAGCATCACTTCTTCCTCACCTGATCACACGCGTGTGTCCTTGCAGTGATGTGCAAACTTCACCATTACCTTCCTTCCATTTATACAGGTCAACTCGCTGATTGCTCTGAAATTAGATAGAAGAAAGGAGACAGTGTCAGGCAAACAAGGTAGGACAGGAATACGTGTGTGAGGACCAGGTTCCCTTCACTGTGAACAACCTCAGTTACCAATGAGTCACACTGTGATTAGCAAAGTCCTTGCCCAAAGCAGGAGAGCAACGATGAACCTACGGGCTGCAAGGACTGTCAAAAAGCTTACACTTTAATTACACCCACTTAAAATCAGAGATAAACAAGAATGGGAGGAAAAAAGGCATATTGCAAAATGTTTCCATGAAATTATGTTCTTGGAGACTTTATTTCCTAACAACATGCTGTAACTGCAGGCAAAAGGCAGCCAAATTCTCTCTGCAGGAATACCCTGCCAGTCTGTTCAGATTCACAACTGGAGTTTTCAGTGAGGGGGATGATGGATCACCACTGGTCCTCCTCAACTCTCCCTTGATTCCCTTCTGGGATAATCAGGCCCATTGCCAAACACAAACAATACAGTCTAATGGTGTCAAGGTCACCTCTTCAAGGGTACTTCCATCCTTGCCAGCCCAGGAGAAAAGTCTTAAGTGCTTATCACTAACTGTAAACCACAGGAGCAAAGCAGATGAATCAATGACAACATTATTTAGGGCTTCTTCACTCATTCCAGGAATAAATCCTCCCCCAAATGCAGCCACACACAAAGTTACTTGAAACTAGTTATTGTGCTTTAAGTTCACGTTCTGCCTTAATCAAGGTTCACTTCAGCCCAGGCCAACTCTAATCTTTCTGGGCAGGAATTGCCTTTTTGGGTGCATATACAGCATTGAGCACAGTGGGTCTTGGGCCATGAATGGAAATTCACGTTGATTTTGCAAAAACAGAACTAAAATTACTTCAAAATTTTATTTCATTAGCCTCTTGTTTTCAAACTTACAGGTAGATGAGGGAAAAGATAATACTTATTTTACAGGTTTTATGACAGGTTATTGTGGTGGTGTTTTTGTTTGGTTGTTTTTTTCTATCCCAAAGCTGCTTCATAAGAATTTAAACTTTCAGACAAGATAAAACACTCCAGCCTTCCCTGAAATGGAAGGTCTCCTCCCAGCTCAGCAATAATATATGCCATTTCTCCAATAGCTCACAGCAGGGCTGCACAAGAGCTCGGGGCAAGGAAAACTCTTTGCATGTTTCTCATTGACAAAAATATTTAAGGGGGTAAATTAGCCAGTGGGATTTGTCCAGGACTCCAAAGTTGATGCTACAAGATAAGGATCACCAGAAGTTTCTCAGACTCTTTATGGGGCATCTCACATGGAAAGTGTTGCCCAGGTGTGGGAGAACGACAGCTCCTCCCAGCACAATCTTCAAAAAAACCATGCTGCTTGTGATAAGTATATGCTTCCAACAGTTTCATTGCCCTCTTGTTCAAGCATTTGTGGCCACACAAAAGTAGTAACAAGGATCTAGGACGGAAAACAATGGCATTTCTGAAACAACAGCTTAGGAGTCCTCAGAAATATGCCTCAGCCAGAGGGCAGACACAGCCAAGCACAGCAAGAGGACGTGTTTCAGCTCTTCTGGAAAGAGGCTAAAAAAATAAGAAGCCCTTAACCAAACACAAGGACAGACTTGCCCTCTGCCTGCACCACTTCGGATAACTGGCACTTCAAACCAGGTGAAGCTGCTGGCAAACAGGATGGCAGCATTTTACACTCCCATTGCATCCACCAGGATGCAGAGGGACAGGACCCTCAGGGATGCCTACAACACTTGCGTGGTATACCTGAACGAATGACGACCTCAGCAGTCGACTTACAGGGTTCTGACAACCAGCTTGAGTCCAGAAGTAGCAAATCTCATCTTCACAGTGCTGAATACAAGCTGACTGAGCCTTCTCAATGCATCTTTACCCCCTTAGGTATCACCCTCAAATACATTCACACCACCTCCAGACCTGACCTGGGACACACAGATCTGAGCACACCCACTTCCAAAAAAACGACAAATTAAACTGTAGTCTGTCATGGTTTGAGCTCAGAGGGCAACTGAGCACCATGCAGCTGCTCATTCCCTCCTTGCCCCTCAGGACTGGGAAGGAGAAAATAAAGCAAAAGGCTCAGGAATCAAGATAAGGACAGAGAAAGGATGACTCACCCGTTATGGTCACGGGCAAAAGACAGACTCATTAGGGGAAGAAAAAGAACATCAATTTAATTCAAACACCACCGCTACCAACACTTAACAGAGTAGGACAGTGAGAAGTATAACCACATCTCAAAAACACCTTCCCCCCACCCCTCCCTTCTTCCTGGGCTCAGCTTTGCTCCCCATTTCTCTACCTCCTCCCCACAGTGGAACAGGGGATGAGGTTATGGTCAGTCCTGCTGCTTCTTTCTCCTCAGTGGGGGGCAGGGGAGAAGAGATCACACACAGACTTCTCGCATACTTCCCCGGCACCAGCATGATTCCCCTCTCACAGGAGACGGTCATTCACAAACTTTCTCTGACATGAGTCCTTCCCACAGGCTGCAGCTCTTCCTGAGCTGTTCCAGCATGGGTCCCCCCATGTGTTGCAATCCTCCCAGCACTGAACTACAACAGTGGGGGCTTCTTCCCACAGGGTTCCAGCCTTCCTCAGGCACAGCCACCTGCTCCAGCGTGGGCCCCCCATGGGCCCCCAGTTGGCATCTGCTCCACTGTAAACCACCGTGGGTGGCAGGGGGGCGAGAGTGGGATACTCTGCACTGGTGCACCTCCTCCACTTCTCCTCCTTCCTTCCACTAACCTCAGTGTTTGCACAGATGTTCTCCTCACAACTCCAACTCCTCCTCCCAGGTTCCCCTTCTTAAATAGGTAATCATAAAGGCACAGTCACCGTCACCAATTGGCTCAGCCTTGGCCAGAGGCAGGTCCAACTTGGAGCCAGGGAGGGGCTTCGCAAAGCTTCTCACAGGGGCCACCACTGTAGCCCCCTCCTCTGCTACCAAGCCCCCCCCACCACTCATTCAAACGCAGCACATACTCCTAGGACAGGGCTGTAATGCAAAATGCCAGCTAACTGTGAGATGGCTGGAAAAGAGGTGTTTCTGACTCAAACTGGAAACATTGCCTGATTTCATCTTGGGGATTCCTCACTTGATGTGCACTAGCAACTATGTCTAAATCACCAGAGCATCTCAGCATCTTAATTTATAAACAAGAACAGCGAGGTTTGGTGTCACCTACACCTAGTTTCTGCCTGGAACAAGACAGCTTCCTGTGTCTGCTCAGGGCAGCGAGACACAGGAGTGCTCAGATGGGTAAGATGGGCACAGCTTCCTGTTGCAGCAGGGTCCTGCTCAGATCAGCATTAAATGACCGACTGGATATTGCCTTTAGAATGTGTCTGAAAAGAAGTTTGCTTGCCCTACTCACAGCCTACACAGCCTGTTTCTTACTTGGTTTTGATTTTCACAGACTGTATCCAGAAGGGGTGCTGAAGGACACCCTTTTGCAAGTTTTACTAACTCTCTACTCAGAAGCAGACTGCCACTGAAGGCACCTTTGAGATGTCAGTCATGTGCCAGAGCTGTGATGAGACAGGCTGGGGAAAGTCACAGAACAAAGAAGCAAAGGCTCCCAACTGATGACACTGGTCCACTTTTAAGACTGCCTTTAATTGTAGCCATTCCAGGAAGCAAAAGTAACAAAAATCCTAGGAAAGCACCTTCAGCTAAGTGTTTTCTCAAAAAAACAGATGAAATATCTCTACCCCCAGCTATTCCAGGACTCTCAGGCTATAAAAGCAGATGCAACACTGCAACACAGGCACCTCACCATGAGAGCAGTCTGCACCCAGCTAGTGCTGGCCACTGCAGCGCTGTGGTTGATGGCTAAGACTGTCACTAGCAGAAGCTCAGGGCTCTGGGAGATCAAGCTACAGAGCATGATAGACTGAATAAAAATCAGAGTCAAAAACTGCACTCAAGGCTCGGATGGCCACTACTGCTTCTTCAGACCAGCCTATTTACTTCTCCACACACTGAATAAGGATTCCTTGCTGACTCAGTCCCTGCCCACCTGCAAACCAAGACTGCTACAGCAGTGAGCCAGTATTGACTCGTCCTATTTACAGACTGCCTGGTGCACCGTGTCCCACCAGGAGGGCAGGGAGCTGAAAACAAAGCAGCACAGAGCAAGAAATTCAATAAGTGCACAAATCTCATAACAGAATGGAAGAAAAGAGCATATCCCCAATTCCTTCCAGAAAAGGACCATTTGGATGCCCGACTTATTTGGCAGGGTGTTTTAATAAAAGACAAGCAAGCAAAACTAGATTCAACACTGACCAACCAATAACTGAGAGCCGTCAAGCCAAATAGCTCACTGGCAGTAAATCAGAGGTAGGCCTTGATCTTGCAATGTGATTTGCAGAAGTGTGCCTGTGCCAGCTCCGTACAACCTTCCAAGCCTGCTGAAGTCCACCCATCAAAGACCAGGGAAGATGATGAGTTACAGCTTTTAAATGAGTTAACTTACCGAAGCTGCAAAGTAGTACGCGTAGCTGTCGTGTGGGTTCCACTGCACTGCCCCAATGTCCCACTTGCTCTGCCGGGAGATCTTTCGATGACCCTCATTTGGTGCATCCAGGTTGACTATGTAGAGGAAACGGCGGCTGCAAGACAGACACAAAGGGGCTGTAATGCACAGGACTAAACTCAAAACCCCAAGCTCACAAGGAGCTCACAGCCTTGTGCTGAGAGGAGCAAAGAACAGAAGCATTTGACAAGACAGATGAAAATATTATTCCTGAGAATGGCACATTTGACCACATACTTCAAAGAAGGGCTATGTTTTAAAAAACAAAACACTGAAATTAGACAGGATCTGCAAACGTAATGGGTAGTTCAGACCACAGAAAACCCCAGATAACTAGGATACAAAAGGAAGCACTGGGAAATGGTGCAGACATCCAAATACACTTTGCTGGCCTAATGCTGCAGTAGCAGAGCCGAGGTGGCTCAGGGCTGTGAGTGCAACGCAATAGCTTCACGAGAGCCAGCTTCAGTCTGGAGAGGTTGCTCTGAGCAAGAGTTAATGAGCCCTGACAAACATAAGATGGTTCTATGTGGCTGCATCTTTCCACACCATGCTCTTTGGGGGGCTTGGTTCCACAGACAGCACAAGTACAGCTGCACAGAGCTAGCTCAGCTGCAGCAGCTCATTAACGTGGGTGGACACAGCCCTGCACAGATCCGGTTATGCTACTTACCTGAGCTAACCCCAAATGCAGCAGAGACATATTTGCATGATGCTAAACCTGAGCTCATGCATCCTGCTGGATGTGGTCAACTCCCCACAAAGCTAGGCAAGGTATCATTCCCTCCACAGTGTGATTCATCTTACAAGCAGATAAACCACACAGAAATAACTGTGAGCCAGCTGAACTCTAATGGAAGACCAGTACCAAAACATATTGAACCATATATAATTAACCACACCAGCATCACATGTCAGCTGTGTAACAAGCATACAGCTGCTCTGAGCACTGCGAATTTTCCCAAGAGAAGAAACATAAAGAACATCTTTGCTATGTTTCCAGACCAAAGTCCTCAGGGCTTCCTACTGAAGAGTGAAGATGCCAAGCCTTTGGAGGCTCTCACACAGCTTTAAAAGAAAGAAGGCAAACCCTGAAGGGCTGATGAGTCTGCAGGAGAAGCCTGAAAAGCAGAGGGCCACAAACTCGATGCTGAATGGCAGACAGGTTGTCCCCAGCCTGCTGTTGGCCCAAATAAGCAAGCTGTGAAACTGCAGTGTAAGGAGGAAGAGGCATTAAGTTAGACCCAAACCAGCTGCTGAGCTAGTTATTCCTGTGCAGGGCTGCTGGGTTAAGGGTTTACATTAAAGCTGGCAGGCCTCTGAGTTGTATCAAAGGATCCTGGGTGTTCTGGCAGCTTGGAGTCTAGGGCACCTACTGCTGTTGTTGAGCATCATCCTGCACTGAAGCAGCACAGGAGCAGGTCAGAGAGCTTGGCTCCCCTGTCCAAGTATACCATAGGAATATTTGGGGCAAATTTTGTCTTAAGGAAATAATTAAATCTGTAATTCAAGTAGAATCCAAACAGTACTTCATGATGCTCCACCTCCCACAAGTGGATTTGGGAAAGCATGTATAAGGAAAGTCACCACAGTATTTTATTGTGCCGCTGTTGCTGGCTTTCCACTCTGTATCCCATTGGAAATGTGACCCAGAATCCTTTTCATCAAGCCTTCAACGGAATTCAGCTGTACCTTTCTGAAACAATACATGAGCACTTCAATTGAGGTCAGCTTGAAGGTTGCTGATTTGGCTCGTGGGAATGACTGTCATACGTTTCTAATGGGGACTGTTACACTCACCCTGAGAGTACTGCACGCTGTCCCAGGCAATCCACCGACATCGCCGTCGCCTGTTAACAAGAAAGAGAGAACAAAGCTAAATTATACCTGCCAGGTCAGCTTCTCAGTCAAACACACAGTTTTGGGGAGGAGTTCAGGAAAACCTGCCAGCTCATCTTCAAGGAATAAACTGCTATGATAAAGAGTCAAGGCTGATTTCTGTCAGGGATGGCAGAAGTAACATCCCCTTGAAGAAGCACAGATGGGTGACAGGGTATAGAAGTTGATTTTGGGATGCAGGATAGTGCACAGAAAACATCTTTCTTGGAGTAAACTGAAGACAAGACCTAGCAGACACCATTACAGGCACTGAGACCTTGCTCCCTTCTCCCTGCTATGGCAATCACAGTTGCAGCCTTTCAGTCAGCAATTTCTAATAATCCGTATTAATCAGCCTCTTCTCCTGCTCAGGAGCTTTCTCATTGCAGGGCCAGATTTAATTATATGTGTACAGGGAGATAGAAGTGTAACCATTTGTGTATGGCTGGTCTCCAAAAATGAGATGGCTAAGAGGCATCAGAATTTACTTTGGCAATGCTTGTAAAGAAGGCTAAGAGGTAACTTAAATGCCATAAGAAGACAAAAGAAAGAAGACTGTTTGAACATTGTCTCCCCCTCTTTTCATTCAGAATGGAATTGGCTGATCATTCCATGTAACTGCCAAGACAATAAAGCTGAAGAGTTCGACCCATAAACATAAATACGACTTCAATGCAGTTTTTAGCATTCAGAGTACAAAATCAGAATATGCCCCATATTCTTCAAACTAACTGCTGTCATCTTCAAAGCTACCTCTCTGAAGGCTCAGGATGTCTCTACTGCTGTTTAGGATCCTGCTCAGCACAGATGTAACAACTTCAGGATGTCCCACAGCTACTACTTATAAGCATCACCAAACCCAGACAGACAATATGGCAATGCCACTCCATTTCAGTCAAATTTGACAGGAGAATAACTATCACAAAACCCTAATTTTTTCAACCAAGGGCCCATCCACTGCTTGGAAGTACCCCAGCTAAGGGAAAACCAGCATCACAGTCTCATTCTTCACTAGAGACCAAAAGTCCACATGGCAAAGAGCTATGCCTGCTTTGTAGCCAGGCCTACATCTATACCCCAACAAAGCCGAGCTTCACCACTTTTGCTGTTCCAGGAACAATCCACTTTCATTGCTTTTTCCTAGGTAGCAAATACTGTCTTCTGTCAAGGTCTTCCTGGTACTAAAACTAATGCTGTAAATAAGAAGCTAGTTTTAAAATCTCTAAACTGTGAAGAAATAACTTTAGCTTCCTAGATTTCACAGTACCTTGTGAAACAACAAAATAGGTTACTAAATTTGTAAAAAAAGCAAGCAGGAAAGACATTTTCCCAGAAGACACACATTTCACACCTGAGGAATTAGTGAGGATCAATAAAGCTATTATCAGAACCAGAACTTTCTCATGTGTCAAAGAGCTAGTCAGCTGACATATCTCATACAGCTTTGGCCATCTTTACTCAAGACAGAAAAAAACCTGTAAATTTAAAGTGATTGATAATTTCATTTATGAGTTTATTTTTTCTGGTGTTGGCACCAGGATCTCATACAAATTGAATAATGAACATGGGTAAACTGTTTTTCCAGGCACCAAACATCATAAAATGAAATTAAATGTAATGAATGAACTAAAAAGCTTCACATGTCAGGCTGCTACTCTGGCGGATCACAAATAAGTTGTTTTATGGCAATAAACAGTTCTCTGCAACTCTACAGTCTTATCTATGCAACACGAAAAAAACCAAACAGCTGACATTTAATGTGCTTGGTGTACTGATATGTCAGTCTTCACAGCACAACCTTCCGGAAGGAGGGAGTTGAAACAAGCCTGAAAGCAGTTTTTATCCTAAAACATCAGGATAGCTAGAGTTGCTGTTTATGAGTAACAATTACGTGAATAAGCATGGTGGGAACACCGCATACTTGAAAACCAGCTCTGAGCCCACAGCTCAGGCAGCATCTTCTCATACTTCAAACATCTGCTTTGGCATTTCACTTGATTTCTGCTAGGCAAGCCAAGGAAAACACCTTTTCATGTCTGAACTTCCATCAGTTTTGAACTCAGCTTCATTCCCTTCACCCAAAAGGCAAAAGACAAACTCAATTTGCCAAGGCTATACTGGTTTTTAAGAGCTGCAAACTCTCAGCAAGAAATACCAGTTCTCTGCGTATCCGACTTCCCATCTACACGCTGAGTTGCTACAAATGGTACTACTTCACCATTGGACACGGTGAGCTTTAATTTCCTTTTGATAGCATGGACAGCCTGACAAGAGCCTGCAGGTCACATCTAAATCAGAAGAGGGCTGAGACTGCACCTCTGTCACTTGTACAGAAATACTGGCCCCAAACTACTCAGGGATTTTGTGAAGTGTTACAGGTTGGGTGCTGTAGTTTTCACACGACACACTCTGGCACAGTGAACAAAGACAACTGCAGTGCTCACAGACATGCATGGGCTATAAATGCAACAGCTGCCCATGCTTTCATCTCCATTTAAGTTGGTTTTGGGGTAGGGATTTTGGCAATAGTGTGGCCTACAGGCAGAGCTCAAGCCCAGTACAGGATGGTTACAGCCAAGCTGTTTCAATTTCTCAAGCTCAAGTTTCTCATCTGCAAAAACATTCATGCAGACTCATAAAAAAATGCTCAAGCCCAAATATATAACTGAGTTTAGCTTGAAGCAGTAGTCTAGCAGCCCCAGCCACTGAAGCTCTCTGATTTCATACAGGACAGCAGGCAGGTCTGAATGGCTCGAGAAGGATCAGACCAGAGTAAACCTAAACAATGAAAATACCAGTGGTTAACCTCTCTATAAAGGTATACGCCAGCACAAGAGCAAGATTGAAACCAACTGCTGCAGAAGAGGATGGAAACACCTGTTCTCTCCCCTCTCCACTCCCACACACCAATCATTATGAATAAGCAATCAAATCATGAGGCCACATATCTCCTGAGCCAGATGCAATCTGAATCTGTGATCTAAGAAGACATACCTTCAAAGCTCATTACCAGTTTCCCAAGAGCAAATCTTCACCAGCAGTCAAGACTGCTTTAACATTTACTCCAGGAGGAAAAAAAAACCAAAACCCTGATATAAAGCTTTTGGGGTATAAAAATTAAAAACTTTGTGAGCCTACAGAGGGTAGGGTGGATGTAGCACACGGGATTCAATACTCCTATTTGCAATGGTGAATGCAGAGCTGACATTGCTCCAGCACAAGAGGGTAAACTAGAAGATGAGTTTCCAGAAATATTTTCTTTTAATCTTCCTAGGTTTCCTGCTGAAACCCAGTTCACAGCTGACTCACCATATCCAGCTTTGCTAAGCGACTGTCAACGTCTTAAAAAACCAACTTTTTTAGAACAGCTTCTAAGAAAGCATGTAAGCAAACTCTGAGGGGAGTTCTGTAACCAGCAACTTCAAAAACAAAAACTAACATTTCTGCTATTTATATATAAAAAAATCTAACTCGCTTTTCCTAGTAATCGAGTAATAATAATTTATATCGCAGCTGAGAAAGTAGCTATAATAGTCTCAGAGGAAAAATTAAGAAAGATGCGTGGGAAGTGGTAATATCTTCTATTAGGCCTGCCAATATACTTTAAAAAAAAATCCAAGATCTAATTAAGATTATAAATAAAGTGCCTCGTGAATTCGGCATTATCTCCGCGCAAACAGCTCCGAGACCAGCGCAGCCCCGTCCACAGCCGGCGAAAGGCCCCGCGGGGCC
>NW_020799113.1:18220559-18226052 GCF_003259725.1 Athene cunicularia | reverse complement strand
CCACGTACGCCCATGGCAACGGTTACCAGGAGACGGGAGGCGGTCACCATAGAGACGGGATGCTGTACCTGGGCGCCAGGGCCTCGCTGGCCGACGCGCTGCCCCTCCACATCGCACCGCGGTGGTTCAGCTCGCACAGCGGTGAGTGCTGGCTTCCCGGAGCCTTCCCCCGGCTTCCCCTCCCCACAGCCTTCCCCCGGCTTCCCCTCCTTCGGTGGCTCACCGGGCCCGGGGATGGCTGTGGCCACGGTTCACCTGGCAAGGGGGGCACTGGGAAGGGGGGACTGCCCCTTGCCTGGCCGTCTGGTTGGACTCCGTTGTGCCAAGCCTGAAAGAAGGACCCCCAACCCCTCCCCGGCATGGAGGGGTGGGTGAGTGCTGGGACTGGCATCTGTGTCAAGGTCAAGGGAGGAAGGGGCTGTGGAGGGAGGAGGCTTTCTAGAAGGGAGGTGTTTTGGTCTGGGATGCAAAGCAGGGGATGTGGCACCCCATCCTTGACTTGAGGCCAGGTGGTCTGTGGTGCTGTAGTTGGAGCCCTTGGGTTTGAAGACCAGGCTGAGCTCCTTGTGGCTCTTTGGAAGGTGTTCAGGGAGTGCTGGTCCGGTATAGCAGTTCCCATGCATTAGAAACTGGGAAATGGGCAGAAGAAGCCTTTGAAAGCGAGGTGTGGGGATTTTTTTTCTTTGTTTCGTCTGATAAAGGGCCAAGGAGAGGCCAAAGTGGGTTTTCTCATTCAAGCCAGCTGGCATGTTAAGCTGCTGGGGAGGAGGCAGAGGAGGAACTGCCTGCTTCTTTAACAGGGCTGGGGAGCTGGCTGGGGTCTCTTGCAGGAAACGTGCCAGGCTAAGGGAGGGGGCAAGGTTACACCCATCCTCGTCCTCCTGGCTGGACCCTGCCATGTGTCTTGGTGTCTGGAGAGGAGCTCTGGCTGCGAGCAGGGCTGTGTCACTGACCTAGTTTTGGCTGGGTACAGGGAACGTGGTGGGAGGTCCTCCCTTCCCCTCCCGGTTAGAGGGGAAGTCATTTCAGGGATGTCTCCTTGTGTTTCCTGGAATAGTCTGGGATTTCTCTCCCACCCGGCCCCCTTGCAAATGCTGTAAGTGTTCTCCTTGCATGACGTGGTCTGGGAATTTCGTAATACGCCTTGGGACAATGCCTCATTTTCAGGAAGGCTTGAAATTGAACTAGTGGACAAGAACAAAGTGCAAAACGAGGCTCATGGGACCCATTTTCCTACTTCCATCTTGGGATTTTTCCCCTTTACGCAGTCTCTGGGGGCGGCTCTTCTCAGTTAGATGGAAACTGTATGTCTTGCATCGCATCCTCAGTGACAGAATGCCCCAGGCCTGGTTCCTATTGATCTGGACAAACCAGGCATTTGCAGTACTCCCCTGGCAGATGGAGAGGGCTGGCTGGCATGTGGCACCAGAGTTGAGACCGAGCGCTTCTGCAAACTTTCTTGCTCTGTGACCTTGTTCAGACTGTGCCACTGCTCTGTTTTTTAGACACAGAAAGAAACTAAAGTGCATAATTCTTCCAGGTGTTCCACAAGCCTCTGTGTGAATGAGTGCCACAGGGCCTTCTACTTTGCCTGGTGCTGCAACAAGGAGGGTTTCATTACAGAAACACCCTGTAGCTAATCTGCACGTAGAGGTGGTCGATCAGAGAGTATCAGTTACATTAAGTGATAGTTCTCAAACTGCAACACCAAGAGGCAAAAACCTGTTCTTAAACCAACTGCAAAATGGAGTAAGCTTTCTCCAGCTGCTTGAATGAGTTAGTGTGATGCTGCTAAACTAAACCCTGTGCCCTTGGAAGATTGCAGCATGAGCTATGGGAAGTGCTGCAAGAACTGAGTTTCTCTGGTGCCTCTTTTGGGGCCCTCCGAGAGCCTTTGAGTTGTGCCGAAGCGTGTGCGAGCCATTCAGTCTGTGCTGAAGCTTCTCCTGATAGTGGTTCTTCCTCGTCGCTAATTAATAGTAAAAGGAGAAGAGGATGCTTAAAAACTGTTCTGAAAACTTGTCAGAGCCTATTAAACTTTTGCATTCTTCCTCTTAGTGTAAGAATGGAGGATTTGGAGACCGAGGGGAAGAAGTAAGCCACCTCAAGATTCCTAAATTCCTGATCTCTCCTATTGCAACGGGTTAACCTGTGGCAGGGCAGTCAGGAGCCGCTTGCTCTCTCCCTGCTGCCTCCCCATCGACCTGCTCCTCTTGTGGCGCTGAGCCACTCCATTAGCCACTGGAAAGTGCTGAAGCAGCAGCGCTCTGGTAAATGGAGAGGAGCTTTGACATTGCTGCGCGTGACCATCCCTGCTCCTTTTGAAGGACGACTCAAGGGTGGGGATGAGGGGACCCACCAACACACCAAGCCCACTCAGGAGAACACATGCCTGGGGTCTCAGGGTTCTGCCTGAGTTGCTGTACTGCCTCAAGGAGAGGAGCTCCCCAAACCATGTGGCTAACAGGTCTGGAGAGTGGATCCTTGCCCCGCCTGCCTTCCTCCTGCCTCTGCACAGGCTGGAGACCTGGACAGTGCCAATCTTGGCACGTGGGGAGGGTTGTCTTCATGGGCTTGCTCTTCAGGAGTACTTGGGTTTGGGACATGAGCCAGGAGCCTCAAAGTGCAGCCTGGGCTCTGTGGGGACCTCAGTGGGACAGCGAGGAGCCCTGGCTTAGTGTGGGTGATAAGGTGCTGTTGTTGCAGCAGCATGCTTGTGATAACAGGAGCTTGCAGATAGGCTCGGCCCCTCGCTGCTCCCTTTATCTATGATGCTGATTTTTTGCGGCTCTCTGGCTCCTTTGTGGCTCATCTGGCCCGTCAGCAGTGACCCTGAGGAGTGAGCTGGGGCAGGCTGAGCTCTCTTCTCCCTGTCTGGTGTCACTCCTTCCCCTCTCTGCCATCAAAGGCTTGCAGAAGAGCCAGGTGTGCCCAGGGAGGGAGAAAGGAGAGCTGTGCTGGGAAGCCTGTGCAGAGGGAGTGGGTTGTGCAGTGGTCCCCAGGGCCAGCACATGCTGCAGCATCAGTGTAAGGTGCTGTGTGTCTTGACAGTCAGCGAGAAGAGCCCACTGCTGAATCCCTCTGGGCTCTGCCATGGCTGCCAGGGTGCAGGGATGGCAGGAGCAGTTATGGACGGATGGAGTCTAGCCCTTCCAGGGTCAGGGGAGGAGAGCTGCTGCTCTTACGAATATCAAAGCCTAAATGCATCTTTCGAAGAGGTGGGTGACGGGGCTATGACCTTTGTGGTGGAGCTTGTCTCTCATTCTGAGGGGACAACACCTTCTTGGGTAAGTGGATCCCTTTTTTTCTGATGGGGATTTTCCCAGGCATGTCCACCATCTACGAAAGCAACGAAACTGCTCTGGGATTTCCCTGTCTGCCCAGGGTTTCTGGGGTCCACTCCCTGGCCTGTGCAGGTGGAAGATAACAGAACACCTTTTGCAACTTTGGAGTTTGCTTGTAGTGCTTGACGCTGTCTCTGTAGCTTCATGACCATTAGGAATTCTCAGCAAAGCCAAGGCTAGCAGGAAGAAAGGAGGAAAAAGGAGATGTGTGGTTTAATGCTGCATGTCTCCAGCTTTGTGTGGTTCTCTTAGTATCACTTGCGTTATTCATCTTCATCAGAGGATCTTGGGGAGTTTGCAGAGGCTTTAAGTAGCTTAAAGTTTATCTGGAAATCCCCCTCATCACCCAAAGCCCTTGAGTGTTTGAAGCTCCAGTAAATCCATATCTCCTTGTCTGCTGGCTAGCCCAAGGAAATGCCTAGCTCATCCTTCTGTGCAGTGCCATCAGGAGTGTTACAGGCTTTCTGTGTGCTGACAAAACAAGCTGTTTGTCCTGGATGCTGGCAGCAGCAAGGTCGGGTGGTCTCTTGCCGCGCGAGCTGCTACGTTCTCAGCAGCGCCGTGCCCTGGGCAGGCTGGCCCAGCCTAGGGGAGAAGGGTGTCTGGTGCAGAGACAGCAGCCAGGCTGCTGGGCTGGGTTCTTCTCCATGCAGGGTTAGAGTGTGAAAGCTGAAAGTGCTCTTTGATCTGGCTCTGGAGTAAGGGATGTAGAATAGGGATCACTTGTTGGAGGGTGAGCTGAAGGGGGCATGTGAACACCTGTGTTGGGTGGCCCCAGTCTGCCCACCTGGGAAGAGGCAGGTCTGTGGTGTGCCCTTGCTGTGCTCCAACAGCTTCGAGTCCTGAGCCTTTTCTTGCCGGTCCTTGATGATCTTCACTCTTGAGCTTGTCCTGCCGTTGCAATCTCTACACCAAAACCGGAAGACTTAATTCTAGTTGGCCAGTCAGTGAGCAGCTGGAGGGAGTCCACTTTCAGCCCTGACTTTCCTGTCACCAACTTTTCAACATGCAGACATCATACCCTAACCATTCTGTGATTCTACGATACATGCTTCCCTCCCCCTTCTACAGGGGCTAGGCTAAGGAAAGGGCACCCCAAGGTCTGCAGGAACTTGCTGTTGTGAATCTATTTTTGCCAGTGGAAATTTCCAGAGGAGATTGTTTTCAAACCATCTTTTTGTAGGTTTGGTGCTGGTGACTGCCTGGCAGTCAGGTGGGGCAGCTGCGGCATTGTCAGGGCTGCAGATTGTTTGGGAAGTGGGCAGATTGTTTGGGAAGTGGTGCAGGAATGGTCCTAATAATGCCCCAGGCTGGACATATTCAGCAGTTGGACTCTGCAGGACTGGAGGGGTTGCTTTTCCACTTCGCCATCTCTGAGCTGGCTGCAGGGCAGTGTATGCCCAGGGCCCGGGGAAGAGGCAGCAGCTACCTTGAAAGAACGAAGCACCAAATACCAGAAGATGGGAGACTCGAAGGCAGCTTTAATGCACACCAGACCCACAGCCTGGAGATGAAGTTTAAGTATGTCAACGTTGGCGTTGTGCGTGAGAAGCCGGCAGCAGCAGCGGTTATCTTCAGTCTCTGCAGCGGGAGCTAGTGCAGGCTGTCGCTGCGCTGCTTTGCCACTCTGGTGCCCTCCGAAATCTCTCGGCCTCCGTGCCTGGGAGTGAGGCACTCATTACTGTGCATGCGAACTGGCTTGGCTGGCCTCACTCCTCTCTAAAGCTGTGCATGAATCAGCGCAGGGGAGCTGTGTGCCCTCTCTGCACATGTACTGTCCAGAGATGCTGAGAATGATGCTCTCGTGCTCCTTGGGCTGACCCACTTCCCAGCCAGGATTGTCTTCCTGGCTTGTGATGTAAGTTTATTCCATGCTGGTTTGTTTTGCCGAGTTGCTTGTTCCAGTGACTGGAATAACCATAAAGGCTTCTCTTATTTATTAATGTGCTATTAGGGCTTCTCTCCTGTTCGCTGGCCGGAGGATCAATCAGATGCAGACATCTTTGGTGGAGGAGCAGTACCAGGGCTGGCACCCGGCCAAGGGAGCCGTGGAGAGTCATGGGAAAATGCTGCTAAATGCTGAAAATTAATTTCAAGAGAAACACAGGGAGGGAGAAAAACCCACTTTAGCCCGGGGGGGGGGGGGGGG
>NW_020799113.1:18211582-18220509 GCF_003259725.1 Athene cunicularia | reverse complement strand
GGGGGGGGGGGGGGAAGAAGAAAAGCTTTTTTTCTCCCATGTAATCTCCCGTGTGACAAATCAGACAGGCAGCAAAGAGCTCTTTAAATAAATTCCCTCTGCAGGATCTGGTCCCGTGGCATGCTGGCTGGCCGGTGGGCAACCACGAGGCATGTCTCATTGCCTCTGCTGCTGGTAGGCTGAAACCTCAGATGTGTCGGATATTTGGGTTTGAGTAAATGTGACCTGATATTCTCCTGGTTCCCTTGAAAACTGAAATCATATAGGCTCATGAGTGATTTACATGAGTGGCCAAGTGATGCTGTAAGGCAGTGGGCCCTGATGCAGAGTGTTTTACCTTCCTGCTCTGGTGTGGCTGTGTGTTGGGGTACAACAAACTCTGTAGAGGCAGGCCCATTTTTTATTTCAGATAGAGCAGGAGTGGTTAAAGCTGGGCCTTAAGATGTCTTGCCTGCACTAGTACCACCAGGTACATTTCAAATGTGTGTGAACCCGCTAGGGGCTTGGGTCTCCCCCAAGGGTGCTCCCTCTGTCCCTTGCAGGTGCTGCTTGGCCAAATGCTTTTTGCTTTCTGGTGAGAGGCCGCTGGGAGGTGAAGAAGCTGCAGGAAGCTCTTCTGGGCTGGGGCCTCTTCTCGTACTGCTGCACAGTGTTTCCCGTGGGCAGAGCCCAGCTGCCAATGGGTTTCCTGCCTTGCCGGCTGCTATGGTCCCTGTGCCTGCATGCTGCTGGGTTTTTGCTACATGTGGCCAACTGAGCTTGTGCAGATGCTCAGCGCTGGCCTTGTCCTTCCCCAGGCCCAAGTGGTGGGTCTATGGGCAGCTAGAGGTGTTTGGTGCAAGGTGTATTTTGCCAGTGGAGATGGTCCCTCGCTGTTGGAGAGGCTGCAGTGCACCCCCGAGGTGGAGCTGACTCTCCCCTCCTTCCCCATGGAGCTGAGCTGCACTGGCCAGTGTCAGCAGCAGGTCGGCCCCAGGACAGCTGCAGTGTTGTGCTGCTGCGGGCTGAATTAGCCTGGGAAATCCCTGGCTCTCTGTGCTCATACACACTCTTGCAGCTGTGGGCCTCCCATCAGCAGTGCAGAAAGGAGACTGTGTGCCTTGTGCAACAGTCTTGTGGCACTTCGTAGAGGAGCAGAGAAATGTGGTGGAAATATTTACCCTTTTGCTAGATTTAGCAACGTTAGCAGAAATTTCCCAGGGCTGTATATTCCCAGCGAGCACCCTCGGCTCCTTGAGCTGTCTTGGGTTATGGCCACAGTTTCTGAAAGGCTGTCACCTACAAGGCACAGCAATGGGGCTGGGATGGGTCCTGGTGAGGGAAGCACAATGGCACAGATGAAGGATTGAACTGAAAACCGCTCAGAGCTGTTTCCTGGCCCTAGCAGGCAGGACGGCGTGACAACAGCGGGTATTTTTAGAGGCCAGCTGCCTGCAACGCAAGAGAAGGAAAGCAGCAGTCAGGCTGGAGACACGAGTGATGCTTCCCCTGTCCTGCATCTCTGCCCAGCATTTTCTTTCCTCCCAGGACGGGGCTGCTGGCGTTAAGGACTTTTCCATACCCTCGGTGCCTCTTTGCCTGTTGCTGCCTTGAAAGGCAGCTGGCAATGTTCTCCCCTCTGCTTTCACCATGGTTGTGTGTTCCTCTGATCGCGGCTCAGCAGCTCGAGGGTGGTGTTGGGGGCTCCGCTCCTCGCATCCCAGACGATTGCATTACAGCTTAGTGTGGTGGGCGTTTGGGGGATTGTTTTTCAGAGAAGACTTTGTCACCAGTGAGGGAAAACCCGCAGTTTCTCCTGCAGCTGGGGTAATTGCAGTAATTCATTTGGGAGCTCTCCCTACAAGGTGGTGGAGCTGCATTTCATCAGAAATGCTGCAGGGGAATTAGATCCACCTTTCAATCCATTCATCCAAGGCCTGTACATTTGTAGCCAGGGAAAATGAGGGGGGATTTGGCTCTAGCCAGATGGCTAGAATTACCGTCAGCAGGGAGGTTGAGTCAGTATGGCTTGAGCTTGGTTTGGGGGCCAGCTGTCTGTTAAGCTGGTGCTGAGCAGGACAGGGTGAGACTGAGCACCCTGCCTGAGCTGCCTCGGCATTTTGAGTTATCCCCACCTGGATCTTGCTGCTCTGAAGCTTTTGTCCATACACTTATTTATTGCAACATTGATTTCATAGCCCTTGAGGTCTGCTATTTCCCTGAATCTTACCCTTCCAAGGGTGGCTGTAGATGCCTTTGATTTCTTTTTGCTCCCTGTAGACAGGTACAAAGCAGACAGCACCCTGTGGCCGATCCTGGGTGAGTGTTTCATGGGGGAACTCTGCTTCCCAAGGCCCTGCCCAGCTCTGGAAGTGGGGGTACATTGTGCTCTTGGTGTTGTCTTGGTGTTTTTCCTTTCTCCTGAGGAAAAGAGAGCTTGAAATCTCAGAGCTGAGATTTTTGTAATCTGCAACCTCACTATCTCCCTCCTGCTCCCAGCAGTCTCTGGCTTCAAGAGAGCTCAGCTCACCGTGTTTATGGGTGACACGTGTTGAAACAAAGGGAAGGCAGGAGCAGAGAAGGTGGGACAGCTGGGCAGGGGTGTTCCTGCCTGTGGCACAGTGTGAAGCCCCTCCTGCCCCTGCTAGCAGGATCCAGCATGGGCAGACCCTTCCCCTTGCTGAAGGGTTAATTCCTCTGAGATGTTGTGCTTTGTGGTTCAGAGGTTCGTTCCTGGAGCTGCAGGAAGTTGGCTCTGCCTGCCAGCCACCTCCATGCCACAAAGGCAGCGGGAAGCGCACGGGGCAGTGCTGCTCCAGAGCAAAAGCAAGTCATGTGTGGCCCCATCCCTGGCACAGGGGGTCTCTTCCAAGCTCCCAGCCTCTGGCTGGAGACGGGGAGTTCATGCAGCCTGGCTGGGCAGCGTGGTGCTGTCAAACATCCCTCCCCTCCTGCATCACACACAGCAGAGGTGTGATCAACTTGCAGGTCTGCACCCCACTTTTTCCCTTCCTGCTGGCCTGGTAGCCTGGGGCATTCACTGGGCATCCCTCAGCACTTGCAGACCCTCCTGGGAAGCAGGGAGATGCTCTCTGCCCTGCATCTCTTCCTACCATGCAAGGGGCAGGCGAGGTTAGAGCTTGCTCTGCAGTGTGCTTCTCCCCAGGATTTTTTTCCAGTGGTCTCTTTCCTTCTGCAGAAATAACCATTGTTAACTGGCCATAAGCATTTCCCAGCCATGCGCTGCCTGTGGGTATAGCTCTGTGTGCCTTTTGTGCTCTTTTCTGCCCACTCCATAAAAATTGCCCTTCTTCTACCCTGAAGACCAGCGCTTCATCTTTCCCGTGCACGCTGGAGGCCGGGGGTCTTGCACTGATGAAAAACAGTTGCCCCAGTAACTCCTGCCACTGTGGCTCAGGCATGAATTGCCACAGGAGACTCTCCACCATGCTGCTTGGGCAGTGCTGCCATGGTATGCCCAGGGAGGAGATGTCTCAGGAGGTGGGTGGGATCATTTCCCGACAGGAGTGGGTACGTGGACAAGATCAGGGCTGGGCTCTGCTCCCTCTGCCAGCACTGTGAAGCCGGGGCATGTCATCATGTGTCGCTGGAGCGTCCCTTCAATCCTCCCAGTGACATCAGCTGAAGCTGAGGCTTGACAGAGCCTCGGCAGCATCAAGGCACAAGTTTTCTGCTTTGGAAAAACCCAGAGGTCAGGAGGGAGGTAGCCAGGGAGCTACCGCTTCACCCCATGACGTTGGATCTGCTTGCGTTTGGGAGTGGGTCAGGTCAGGCTTTTGTGCTTAAGCCTTTGCGAAAGCGGGAGTTCCTCTGGCAGCTCAGCAGCAGCGGGAGCCTGGCTGTGGGGACTCCGTGGGTGCCTCCCCAGTGGATGGCTTAGTCAGAAGTGACTCACCTCGCCGGTCCCCGCATGACGTTGCCTCACTGCTCCCTCCCAGCCCCTGCCAAGCCAAAATGTCCAGCTCTCCCATTCTGCTCCGATTTCCGAGCTACTGTGTCCCCTGTGCTCCTTCATTTCAGCACTGGGACCTGCCAGTTGCCCTGTTGGCTCTTGTGAATATTGTGGATGGTTGCTGCTTGCAGGTGGGCTTCCTCCTTTGCACAAGAAATAATCAGGAGGAAAAAAGCAGGCATGTAGGCAATCCCTTTGGAAATTCCCAGGTGTGCCTGCAGGATCCCTCTCCTCTCTGGTCAGTGAATTTGAAACTGAGTATCCCTTGAGAGGTGGGGAGGCAGCGTCAGGCATCCCTGCAGCTCTTCTGCACGAAGAGATGGCCACAGGCTGGTTTTGTGACTAGCAGGAGCCCTGAATGATCTTGTAACTTGGTAAATTCAAGCTCTGCAGCCCAATGGCAGGAGTCTAAGGTGTTAATGCCTTGCTGGGCTGTTGCCCAGGACCCCTCTGCTTAACTTTGCTATTCTCTGCGATGCTAAAATTAGCCTTGGGCTACACTCTCTTGCTTATGAAGCCTGTTCCCAGAAGCTGGGGGAATGTTTCTGCAGTAAACTAGGACTCACTAGAAGGCAGAGTGACTCTGGGAGGTTGCCTTTTTCATCCAGGTCTGGGGGAACTGATCCTGCAGCACAGCCTGGGCTGTAGGAGGGAGATGTTCTCTACCTGTAGCATAGGTACTTCCATTCAAAATTTGCAATTGCAGTCACAGAAGGGGCAATACTCAAACAGCAACAGGCAGGGGGATGCTTGCGGTGCTGAGGCTCTTTGCACATCTTCTCAGAGGATCTGTGTGCAAGGAGGGTGGCTCTGGACATCTTTGCCTTCTTGCTTCTCAGTGTCCATGGGCTGTGCTGGTGGTGTCTTGTAGGGCTTTGGTGTGTCCATCTGCTGAGGCTCAGTGGCTTTGGGTACTCTGAAGCAAATGTCCTTGTGGGGCTCCCTCTCTCATATCTCCTGCCCCTTCCAAATTCTCTGGCTTCCCTCAGACCCGGTATTGCAATCTGTTCTGCTTCTTCCCATCCTCCCCTGCCACCCCCATAAGAAACCAACTAGCTAAAAAAAAATTATCTCTGCCTCCCAGATTGCAGCAAGCCAGCCCTGGGCTGCTGTGACGTGATGCCACCCAGCCCCTCCTACATCCCTCTGCTCTTAGTGGCTTCCCCACGTCACATCCAGAGCACCGATGCTTTTTCCTTGTTGCTGCATGGCTTGAGTTGGGTGGGAGTGGGCAGAGGCATCTCCAAAACCTGCTGCCTTGAGCATTACAGCAGTGCTGGCCTTGGCCAGCTTCATGGTCCATGGCACACCCCTGTCACCCTTGGCTGGTGTGTGGTCAACCTGACAGCAAACACCTGCAGCGTGGGGGCTTTGCTGGGAGTCACCGTGAACCAGGGACAGCTTTTCTTTGACACTGCACAGGAATGGCTTCCTTTTTGGGTGTTGCTTCATGTTACACACACTTATTTTCTCCCATCTCAGCCAGCTGAACTGGCTCAGTCAACAAGGAAATGGTGGGATGAGATGGGAAGGGAGCAGGACTGTCCCTTTGCTGAGGCAGCAGCCTGCATTGTTGGGTTTCTCTCCAGGCGTTGCCATCTAGGGCCATCCTGGCCCAGCCACATCCCTGCTTCCTGGCTTATCATCTGGGGCTGGCCTGTTGGCATCCTCCACCCCCAGAAAGGGTCTTGTTTCCACCCTGAACCCCTCCTTTATGCTTTCCCCACCTCCCTGCAGCCTTGAATCAGGAGGAAGGACTCTTGTACAGCTCTTTTTCGGAGCTGGTAAATGAGTCCCCTTAAGTGCTTTACTCCTTCCTGCCTACGTGTCCCTGCTCGTGTCAAGCCTGTGCTGCACAATAGCCAAGCACCGTCGCGGCGCCTTGTGTCCTGCCAGGGCAGCAGGCAGTGAGGCTGTGTCAGGCTCCAGCTCCTGCATCTGCCCATCCACCTGATGCTGTTTCCTTCTGCAAGGGGAAGTGGGTTTGGGCCAGATTCTGCTGGGTGCCCCTGGCCTCCAGGCGCTCAATGCAAGCACTTTGCTGGCAGAGGGAGCTTGGTCCTTGGTGGGACAGAGCCTGAGTGCAGCTGCGAGCTGCCTCCTGGCCCCAGTGCAAGGCGGTGGCACTGACTGCATCCCTCAGAGGCTGGTAGAGCACCCCTTCCCTGGTGGGTGGTGCTCTCAGAAGAGGAGACCCATGGAGGTCCTCAGTGCTGGAGATATGCTCTATACGCCCCATGTGCCATCTCCAGTGTGCCGTCCTGCAACCATCGCTTTCGAACAATGAGGCTGTTTTAAGCCAGAAGGGAATTTATTTTCCAGATGTCAGCTCTGAATATCTTGGTGCTGCAGGTTTCTTTACTCGGCTGACAAGGAGGACAAGTCCTCTGTGATCCTGTCCCTCGTGGGGCTGCACTGGAGCCCATGAGGGGTAAAGGAACTGGAGGATGTGGTATCCTTTCTCCTTACTCAGTCCTACATGTTTCTGCTTCAAACTGGCTGATGGGGCCTGTGTATGTGGTCTTTCAGTCTTGCCCTCCACTGCAAGCCCTAGTGTTGTGTGTTTTTTTTTAAAGATGATCCATTTCTCATAGCTTCCCCCTGGTGCTGGTTCAGGGGCTGATGTCAGGGAAGCTGTGGGAGGAAGTGGGATGCTCAGGGTTTGCTCAGCAAGGAGGTGGCACCTGCTTCAGCTGCATGCTCAGACCAGATATTCTGTGTGTTTATCTTGTGCTCGGCTGCACCCTCACCTGGTGTAAGCCAGCTCCCTTGACCGGAGGCCCGGGGTGCTCTCTGGAGATGTGGACATGGGCTTTGCAGCTGAGGTTTCCAGATCTCCCGTGGATGTGAGGCAGCCTGGGGCTCACCTGTGAGCTCCCTGATGCCTGGGGTGTCCCATGGGGTGGATGGGCATGGGGGAGGGACCCCTCCTGGGGCAGGTGTGTTTTGGGGAGTTTGTGTAGCCACTTCTGAAGGGCTGGTTTATCCCACTGCAGTAGCAGGGTCCTGGGCAGCGTGGGATCCCTGTAGTGAAAGTTACTCTGGTGGGGTGGGTTGCTGGGGTTGCACCCACTTGCTTGTGCCTGGTCTGCTGCTTCTGCTGCCTCCAGGGCACGTCAGCCCCCACCAGCATCTTCCTCCTGACACTGGAGGTGCTGCACAGAGGTGAAGCTGCTGCTTCCCACATTTCCACCATCTACTAGTGATAGAGCCAGGGTCTTCTACCGCTGGGGCAATGCTGTGTCCCCAGGTGACACCATAGCCTGTTAAGTGGCCCGTCTGCAGGCACACTGAGCTAGCGGAGGGTTTGGCAAGTGAATGTAGTTGTGGCACAGGCCTTTCCCTGTGATCTTGCCCAGCCCTGAGGGGAGCAGCAACTTCCACTCACAGGACATAGTGTGGCTGACCCCACTGTGGTGCTCAGTGCCTTCCCCAAGCCACACAGGTTGCTGCCGGCATCAGTTGTAGACACAACTGATGGGGATTTCCTATCCCAGCTTCAGAAGCAGCTGTGTTAGAGATGTTTACAGATGGGTTGGAAAAGTGTCTTGACCCTACCACCACCACCAAAACCCCAGCAGCCTGTGTTGCAGTGCTTTTGGCACCGTGAGGGTTAACTGTGGGGCTTTTTCAGCTTGCATAGGACCTGGTGGAGGTTTTCAGAGGTTCCCAGCTCTGCTTTGCCCAGCTCTCTAAAATTAACCATGTAACCTTCCTAAAAATACTCAGAGGGCAGTAGCCCCCAGAGAGCACCAGCGCTGCCTGCTCCCAGTTTCTAGACCAAGCCATGAGAGAGATGAGATCACCTGGCAACGTGTGTCTCACAGCCCTGGAAAGCCCTTGGCTTTCTCAAAGTCTCCTGCAGGGTACAAGAGTCCAGGTCTGGATCCGAACCTGCCTTTCCAGGCCAACCTGCTTCCCGCAGCACCTTCCTCTTCCTCACTTGCTCCTGACAAGAGATGGTGCCTGCCTGCATGTCTCTGCTTGTGGAGATGGTGCCGGCTTCCGATTTAACAAGCTGCAGGCAGGAGCATTGCCAGCTGCCTTGGGAGGGAGGAAGGGTCCATGGCCTTTTCCCAGAGCATCCCCCCAGTTTCCCTGTGGGCATGGGAGGCCCAGGCGAGGAGAAATAGCTGGGCCCTTCCTCTCTCATTTTTCTTTTTAGGCATGTGGGAGGAGGGCAGAAAGGGCTCAAGGAGGAGGGAGGGAGCTGAATTTTCCGTGAGCAGCTGTCAAAATGTAATCTCCTGCGTCGCTCAGGCTGGCAGCTTAGGCAGGATAAATTAACGGGGATTTTGGGGAACGTGGAAAATGCCATGGCCTGGAGGGGGCTGGCCATGTGGGGAGCAGCCCTTTCGTTTGCGGGACCAGCCCCAGGCCCCAGCGCCTGCCTGGACTGTGGAGGGATGCTCCAAGGCGCTGGGCCCTGTGCCTGCTGCTGGCGGGTGCTGGCTGCCCCCTGGCCTCAGTGGTTTTCCATCCACCACCTGCCCCCAAAGGTCACCTAGAGAAGGGGTGAAGGAGACCGACCCCCCCGCCTCCCCTTTCCTGCTCGCGCTGGGCTCCCAGTGCCTGCTGTGGAGGGGGGTGCCAACAGTTGCTTTTGCAATGCCAAGTATTTGTGCCGACAGCTGGGTTGCGGGGCAGCCCCCCGCCCTGGGGGCTTTTCCACACCAGCTCCTCACTCCTGCTCAGACCCAGAAGTTTATGCAGTTGCATTTTCATCATTTTATTTATTTATTTATTTGTTTGTTCCCCCTTCCATCTTGCAAAATGCAGAGATGGGGAAATAAGTGTGTGTGCTTCTGTGCCTGGCTCAGCCCCTGGGCCCGTGTGGCAGCCAGCGGCTGTGGCTAGAGCACGCTGTGCATGTGCTGGGGTTTGAGCCCGGGCCCCTCTGTCTGCCCAAGTGTCCCTGCCACCCCCCACGGGGCCACAGCAGTGCTGGGGGGTCCCCGTTCCCTCCCCCCCCCCC
>NW_020799113.1:18207195-18211532 GCF_003259725.1 Athene cunicularia | reverse complement strand
CCCCCCCCAGCTGTCCAGGGAGCACTGAAGAGTGTGATGGGTGTTCATGCCAGCTATTTATAACCGTGCTAAAGCTACCCCAGCTAGAGAAGAGGCCAGAGATATGACAACAGCCGCTCACCGGAGCCTGCACAGGGTTCTGCTCTTCCTCCAGCTCCTGCTGTTTTGCCAGTGGTCGTGCCCTGGCAGCCATAGGCCAAGCAGTCACTTCCAGGGCCCTCTCCCTTTGCCCTGCTTGCACATTTTGTAGGATCCCTTTGGGTGCTGCCAGAGCCAGCAGATCTAGGGCGGCTGTTTAAAATAACACATTGGCACAGAAAAACGGGGGAAACTGAGAAAACAAGGTCTTCCTGTGCAGTGCACGGGGGACAGTACCTAACCTCTGCAAATGCCTCACTCTGACACCGACTTTGCAGCCAAAACACCTTTTCCAAAGGGAGCCCATTCTCAGCTGCCCTGCGCCAGGGGCCTACTGCTGGAAATCAGTCCCCGGAGCTTTCCCAGTAGGGACTGGCGCCCGCGGTGCTGGCAGACCATCCGTGTTCAAGCAGGATCGGTTCAGCCGGGGACAGGGGCAGGCAGGCTGCCAGGGGAGCCAGGGGATGGGGAAGGTGTCTCGCAAGGGGAGACTAGTTGGGTCTTGCAGAAGGCAGGCTCGGAGGCTATCTGAGCCTGCTCTATAAATACACCAGGCGGGTAAACACTTGGGAGGAGAAAAAAACCCAACTATGTCAGCTAATGGGCACTGCTGCCACAAGGTATAAATCGGTCAGGAGTAAAATTAGGCTGGAGAGGAGAAGGCAGATAGATCGGTGCTGCTGCCTGCGAGGCTCCGGCTGCCGGTGCTGCCCTTTCAGCTGGGCCTTGGTGCAAACAGGGCTGGACTTGCAGCAGAGGCCCCGTGGCTTGGCCCGGCTGGGGCAGGGATATGTCCCTGCGGTGGCATGCTGCGGGCCAGCCTGGCATGCTGCCGGAGGAGCCCCTGGGCTCCAGGGCTCCTTGTTCTAGAAAGTCCCGTCAGAGCCAGTCACCCACCATCCGTGACGCTTGTCCTTGCTGTGCCCTTCTGGGAAATAACCACCCTCTGGAGGGGCAGAAGTCAGCATTCCTGTCCCAGGCTTTCATCCGGGAAGCTGGGAAGGATTCTGTATTTACCACTGCTGCTAATGAGGGTGCTTGGGTGTCATGCAGTTATCCTGGCCATTTCCACAGCACAGGTCTGAGCTTCCTCCCATTAAAGCCACCTGCACTTTCCCCCTTCCAAGAAGCAAAAAAATACCCTCACCACATCCACATGGTGGCAAACAAGAACCTGATTCATCCTTAAATAATTTGTGTACATTCCTTTTCTCTTCTTTCCTGAGCAGCCTTTGCATATATATGAAGAAAGCTCTTAAGCGGCACTGCAGTCAAACCTGATCTGCTTTTAGAAGATAGGTCCTTAAATTACCCTCTCCCTCTCTGCAGGCAGGGAATTGCTAGATATTCTGGTGCAAACCCATGGTGGCAGTGGTGTCACACACGCGTTTGGCTGCATCTGCTCGAGCCCCGCTGCGCTGGGCAGGGACAAACCGCACAGCCTTGAGCCGGCTGCAGTGGGAGGGCAGGGAGTGGCGGGCAGGTGAGCAGCAGGGCTGCCGGGGGATTTGCTACCTGGGAGTTTGGGGCTTGGAAACTTGGATTGGGCAACCTGGGGATGATGACATGGCAGTCTGCATGGCTCAAGCAGGCGGTAGCCCTGGTGTGATACCCTCATGCCCGAGCAAGGACGCAGAGTGGGTCTGGACATCACGGCCAGCTTCACCCGAGAGTCCAGGTCACCAGGCAGGTCCGGGTGACAAGGCAGGGCCAAGGTCAAGCTGGGACATCAGCCTGCAGTGTCCCCCTGCTCCTGGGGCTGCTGTCTGGCATCGGAGGAGCGAGCACCCACCTCGTTCCTGCAAAAAAGCTGGAGAAAGCAGCAATTTGGGCCTGTCAGGCCTCTGCTGAAGCCCTACAGAAAAACCTCCTTCCTTGCAGCTTTTCTGGCTTGGCCAGGCAGGGCTGAGCTACGGCAGCAGGGACAGCACTGGCCTGGCACAGGGACATGCCCCTGCACTTGCCAGCCGCAGGGTGCTGTGTGCCCCGGGTTGCTCCTCGCCCTTTAAGGGCCGGCAGCAGCTGATGGCCACGTGTGTGCTGCTTTGGCACGCTGTCCATGCCCTCTGCGCGGTGGGCACGGGGACGACCGGCACGCCAGCTCGGGTGGCTGTGCCCTGTTGGGCGGCTGTGCCCCGCGCTGCTGGCGGCCGGCACAGGATGAACGAACGCCTGGCGGGTGCGGCGTGGGGTGCGTGGCACCATGCAGGCAGCAGGTGAGGGGCTGCCCACTGCCGTGCCCCGCTGGGGCCTCGGGGACTCCCCAGGATGCAGGATGGACTCTTCTCCTCCCCCCAGTAAGAGCTCATCTCTCTGCTTTCCCTCCAGGTTTCAAGTGCCCCATTTGCTCCAAATCTGTGGCTTCTGATGAGATGGAAATGCACTTTATCATGTGTCTGAGCAAACCTCGCCTCTCCTACAACGGTAAGGGCTGTGCGTGGGGACACGGCGTCCTGCTTGGGGCGGCTCCGGGCAGGCTGGGGAGAGGCTTGCCGCAGGCTGCGCGGGCAGGCGGCTCGGCTGGGCTTGCCAAGAGGGCTATGCTCCGGCGGTGCAGCTCACGGTCCCTGCTCCACTCCCCCAGCACAGCTGAAACCCGCTGCTCTGCCTTTGGGACCCTTTATAACACAGCCTCCTCCCCGTGTTGTTCACCGTGGTGTGCCGCACCGGAGGGAGCTGGGTGTCCTGCCTGCCTAGGGCAGGGGACATGCCCTCCTGGGCTGCCCCTCTGAGGCGTTCCTGACCTCCTCCTCCTGCGAGGCTTGCAGGGCTGAGCACTGGGCCGCAAGCTCCTGCATCTCCCATCCTCCCTCCTGACCCCTCCCAGGGGAGCGATGCTCACCCCCTACTCAGTGGTGGTGGTTTGGGAGCCAGGAGTAGGGGCGTGGGGGATGTTCACTGCAGCTTCCCCAGCCACATCTCCCCGCGGCGTGCCTCCACATGAGCCTCCTGCCAGCGTTTGCCGGCGCTGCTGCTGCTCAGCTGCCCCATCCCAGCCCATCTCCGCAGAGCAGGCCCTGGGCTCCCCCCACCCCAGTCCCGCGGCGGTGGCCCATGCCTCATGCTGCCTTCTGCTCCCCTCCCAGATGACGTGCTGACCAAGGATGCCGGCGAGTGTGTGATCTGCCTGGAGGAGCTGCTGCAGGGGGACACGATAGCCAGGCTGCCCTGCCTCTGCATTTATCACAAAAGGTACCGTGCGGGTGCCAGGAGCGAGGGGACGCAGCCGGGCAGGTGGGGGGCACATGCGGGGCACCCCGCGGCTCAGCAGCACAGTGGTGATTCACTCTCCTCTCCGCAGCTGTATAGACTCATGGTTTGAAGTGAACAGATCTTGCCCGGAGCATCCTTCTGATTGACCCACCGGGCGTGCTTGCTGACTTCTCTCTAAGGTGAGCCTGCGGTGGGCAGTTCAAACCTCATTTTCCTCATGCTGGGATTAACTTGTGGGCCAGGAGAGAAGGGTGGGGTGGGATGGGGTGAGATGGGGTGGCTCCTGCTCCTCACCTGGGATCGCCTCTCTCTGCTGTTGCAGGGCACCTTGCTATACCTGCTGTACCTCCTCTCCCTGTCCCCCCCACCCCACCTGGAGTTTTGGACTGACTTTAAATTCCTCGAGAAGACAAAAATAAAACCCAGAAACTTGAATTCACTTGGGACAACGGCGAATTTTTTTTATTTTTATTTTGTTTTTATTTGTTTTGTTGTTTTGAGGGTTTTTTTGGGTTTTTTTTTTTAATTTAAAATATTTTAAAGAAACATCCAGGAGAAGACAGTGTGAGAAAAGCGGAGCGACCCGCTCTCCCCTCCACAGCCGCTGGTCACCAGGAGAGCTCTGCCTGCCAGGGAGGCCCCAGGGACACCCTCGGCCGAAACCCTGCCATGATGTTTGGCTTTTCTCCCCAAAATGAAGGGGAAAGCTGCCGGGGGACAGCCGGCCAAACGGAGCATGCAGCATTTCTCACCGGCAACCCCCCCACTTCCCACCCGGACTCGCCCGGGGGCTCTGCTCGGTTTTTTTGCACTGACTAAACGGGAATTTTCTCCTCTCTCCCGTCTCCCTTTTGGAGATCTCCACCCCAGCCCCGGCAGCGCGAGACGGGGACTCTGACCCACGCCGGGAGCGGGGCCACTGCTCCCCCCTGCCGAGCTGCGGGGGTCCGTCTTTCAAGTGTTTACAACGAGAAAAAAAAAAAAAA
>NW_020799113.1:18194252-18198515 GCF_003259725.1 Athene cunicularia | reverse complement strand
GTACTGCTTGCACTGGGTGTTGGTGAGCAGGGGCAGGGCCACCTGCTGCAGCACCGGCGGAGTCTGGGAGGCTGCGGGCGAGCGAGGGGGAGTCAGCACCGGGGCCAAGATTGGGAGAGAGGACAGATGTGGGGACGGGGATTGGGATGGGGACGGGGATGGGGGTGAGGAGGACGACAATGGTGGAGATTGGGATGGGGGTGGAGATGGGGGTGGGCAAGGGTTGGGAATTGGGGATGGGGAAGGGGACAGAAAGGTGTGGTACCTTTGGGGTCAGTGAGCCCCCAGCCAGTGGTGACACAGGTCATGCCCCCGGGGAAGTCGTCGGTGGCCTGGGGCAGGCAGACGGGGGACACACGGTCCGACAGCTGCGCCGGGGTGGCCAGTTTGATCAGGGTGATGTCGTCACGGATGGTCAGCATGTTGAACTTGGGGTTCTTGAAAACCTGCAGCAGGCAGCACCGCTCCCAGCGCCCGCACCCCAGCCAGGGCAACGGGCACTGGGGACTCCACAGGGACTGATGGGAGCCCCGGGTATTGATGGGGACCCTGGGGAACGGCCTGTGGGTCCCGGGTTGACGGGGTCCCTGGGATGCAGATCCCACCCCTGGGGCGCAGGGGAGAAGGGACGCAGAAGGGACTCGTGGGGCCCTGAGGGAGCAGACCCCGTCTTGAGCTGGAAGGGACACAAGGAGCAGATCCCAACCCCAGGGGCAGATGGTGGCAGGGACACCCCCGGGGACCAGGGACACCCCAGGGACACCCTCGGGACCAGGGACACCAACGGGGAGCAGACCCCAAACTCGGGGCTGATGGGGTCCCTGGGAGCAAACCTGTGCCCCTGAGGCACTGGGCAATGGGGACACTCGAGGGAGCAGGGACACCAAGAGGGACTCTGGGAACTTGGGACACCCTGGGGACCCAACCCGAGGGATGAGCGGGAGCAGGAACCCCCCAGGGGACCCCAGTCCAGGGATGTGGGACACCCCAGAGACCCTGATCCTCAGGAAAAGGGGAAGCAGAGACCCCCTGGGGACCTGACCCGCAGGACAAGGGGGACCCAGACCCGCAGGGCTCCCCGCGGGCGCTGCGGAACCCTGCAGGCACACGGTCCCCTCCCCGGCGGTACCTTCTCGATGGACAGCCTCTGCTCGTCAGGGGAGGGCGAGTCCTGGTCGTACGCACCCACCACCACGGTGTCGGTGGTCCTGGGCACAGGCAGGCGCTGAGCACCAGGCACAGGTATGGGGGGGGCCGTTGGGGACCCCGTACCCATTGCCCAGCCCACGCTGGCCGGTGGCAGAGCCGGTGCCTACCTGACGCCACAGTGGGCAGCGGTGACCACCCAGTTCTCGCTGATCAGCGACCCGCCGCAGAAGTGGAAGCCATCGTAGCGCTGCCGGGGAGAGCTGCCATCAGCACCCAGTGCCACCATCACCGCTGCTGGGGTGCTCTGTGCCCAGCCCCCACCCCGGCACGCACCCTGGCCCCCGACACGGCTCCCACCCTGCCTCCGACCCACCTCAGGCACTCACCTGGAGGGAGACCTGCCACGGCCAGGACCCTGGCACCGCTGGCTCCCCGTTGACGATGCGGTTGTAGCCACGGATGACAGGTGGGATGGCGGGCACGCCGCAGTCTGCGGGGCACAGACAGCCATGGGACGGGGGCTCCAGCTGCCCTGGACCCATATCCCCATACCCCGGCACAGCTGCCTCCCCCCAAGCCCCTCGCCCACCCCGCTGAGCCCCACGGCCTCACGCACTCTCCACAGAGAGGGTGGCACGGGCAGAGCCCGCCAGCGCCAGGCAGCTCAGTAGCCACAGGAGAGCCATTGCCACTTGTGGGGACAAACCCTGCCTGGGGCCTGGCACCTCTTATACCCACTGCTGGGCATGTCCCTGCTGCTGGCCTTGCTCCGGTGGCCTCGGGAGATAGCGTGTCACCTGGCACAGTGACAGGACAGGGCCTGGGAGCGTGGCACCTGGAAATACTCATAAGCCACCTGTAGTCCCTTGGTGGCCCTGCTGGGTTTGGACCAGGTTTGCTCCAAGATCCCTTCCAACTTCAACCACTCTGAGACGTGGCCACAGCCCAACCCATGCACCAGGCCAAGGAACATGCTGAAGCCACCACTTAGACTCCACCAGTGCTGACCCACAGGCCTGGTGAAGGCCACTGGCTCCAGGTGCCACGCTCCCAGGCCCTGTCCTGTCACTGTGCCAGGTGACACGCTATCTCCCGAGGCCACCGGAGCAAGGCCAGCAGCAGGGACATGCCCAGCAGTGGGTATAAGAGGTGCCAGGCCCCAGGCAGGGTTTGTCCCCACAAGTGGCAATGGCTCTCCTGTGGCTACTGAGCTGCCTGGCGCTGGCGGGCTCTGCCCGTGCCACCCTCTCTGTGGAGAGTGCGTGAGGCCGTGGGGCTCAGCGGGGTGGGCGAGGGGCTTGGGGGGAGGCAGCTGTGCCGGGGTATGGGGATATGGGTCCAGGGCAGCTGGAGCCCCCGTCCCATGGCTGTCTGTGCCCCGCAGACTGCGGCGTGCCCGCCATCCCACCTGTCATCCGTGGCTACAACCGCATCGTCAACGGGGAGCCAGCGGTGCCAGGGTCCTGGCCGTGGCAGGTCTCCCTCCAGGTGAGTGCCTGAGGTGGGTCGGAGGCAGGGTGGGAGCCGTGTCGGGGGCCAGGGTGCGTGCCGGGGTGGGGGCTGGGCACAGAGCACCCCAGCAGCGGTGATGGTGGCACTGGGTGCTGATGGCAGCTCTCCCCGGCAGCGCTACGATGGCTTCCACTTCTGCGGCGGGTCGCTGATCAGCGAGAACTGGGTGGTCACCGCTGCCCACTGTGGCGTCAGGTAGGCACCGGCTCTGCCACCGGCCAGCGTGGGCTGGGCAATGGGTACGGGGTCCCCAACGGCCCCCCCCATACCTGTGCCTGGTGCTCAGCGCCTGCCTGTGCCCAGGACCACCGACACCGTGGTGGTGGGTGCGTACGACCAGGACTCGCCCTCCCCTGACGAGCAGAGGCTGTCCATCGAGAAGGTACCGCCGGGGAGGGGACCGTGTGCCTGCAGGGTTCCGCAGCGCCCGCGGGGAGCCCTGCGGGTCTGGGTCCCCCTTGTCCTGCGGGTCAGGTCCCCAGGGGGTCTCTGCTTCCCCTTTTCCTGAGGATCAGGGTCTCTGGGGTGTCCCACATCCCTGGACTGGGGTCCCCTGGGGGGTTCCTGCTCCCGCTCATCCCTCGGGTTGGGTCCCCAGGGTGTCCCAAGTTCCCAGAGTCCCTCTTGGTGTCCCTGCTCCCTCGAGTGTCCCCATTGCCCAGTGCCTCAGGGGCACAGGTTTGCTCCCAGGGACCCCATCAGCCCCGAGTTTGGGGTCTGCTCCCCGTTGGTGTCCCTGGTCCCGAGGGTGTCCCTGGGGTGTCCCTGGTCCCCGGGGGTGTCCCTGCCACCATCTGCCCCTGGGGTTGGGATCTGCTCCTTGTGTCCCTTCCAGCTCAAGACGGGGTCTGCTCCCTCAGGGCCCCACGAGTCCCTTCTGCGTCCCTTCTCCCCTGCGCCCCAGGGGTGGGATCTGCATCCCAGGGACCCCGTCAACCCGGGACCCACAGGCCGTTCCCCAGGGTCCCCATCAATACCCGGGGCTCCCATCAGTCCCTGTGGAGTCCCCAGTGCCCGTTGCCCTGGCTGGGGTGCGGGCGCTGGGAGCGGTGCTGCCTGCTGCAGGTTTTCAAGAACCCCAAGTTCAACATGCTGACCATCCGTGACGACATCACCCTGATCAAACTGGCCACCCCGGCGCAGCTGTCGGACCGTGTGTCCCCCGTCTGCCTGCCCCAGGCCACCGACGACTTCCCCGGGGGCATGACCTGTGTCACCACTGGCTGGGGGCTCACTGACCCCAAAGGTACCACACCTTTCTGTCCCCTTCCCCATCCCCAATTCCCAACCCTTGCCCACCCCCATCTCCACCCCCATCCCAATCTCCACCATTGTCGTCCTCCTCACCCCCATCCCCGTCCCCATCCCAATCCCCGTCCCCACATCTGTCCTCTCTCCCAATCTTGGCCCCGGTGCTGACTCCCCCTCGCTCGCCCGCAGCCTCCCAGACTCCGCCGGTGCTGCAGCAGGTGGCCCTGCCCCTGCTCACCAACACCCAGTGCAAGCAGTACTGGGGGTTCCGCATCGCTGACGTGATGGTGTGCGCCGGCGCCAACGGTGCCTCCTCCTGCATGGTAGGTGCCCCCAGATCCCCCCAGACCC
>NW_020799113.1:18185598-18194202 GCF_003259725.1 Athene cunicularia | reverse complement strand
CCCGTCTCCCCCTTCCCCCCCTGGCCCCTGTGCTCACCCGCTGCCCGCAGGGCGACTCCGGGGGCCCGCTGGTGTGCGAGAAGGACGGCGTCTGGAACCTGGTGGGCATCGTCTCCTGGGGCAGCAGCACCTGCGCCACCAACGTGCCCGGCGTCTACGCCCGTGTCACCAAGCTCCGCAGCTGGGTCAACGACATCCTGGCGGCCAACTGAGGCCGGCAATAAATGCTGTCACCCCACACCAACCACGCTGCCTCCTCGCTGTGGCACTGGGATGGGCAGGAACACGGTGGGGGGCAGCCGGTCGGCCGGGGGATGAATGGTCAGGCATCGTGGGAACACTTCTGTGATTGGGGGGACACTTCTGTGGTCGTGGGGACACATCGCCAGCATGGCTGGAGGGATGGGGACACCCGGCTGGGTGGGGACACCTGTCCAGGCATGGGGACATGAGGCTGGGGGGTGTGGGGACACCAGTCTGTGTGTGGGGACACCTGGCCAGGAGGGCTGGAGACTCAGGGACACGTGGCCTCCTGTGGGGTCAGGGGCACCTGGACACGTGTGGGGACTCAGGGCCAAGTGTAGGGACCCATGCCAGGCAGGGGACACCTGTCTGAGTTTAGGGATAAGGCTTTGCCAGGACCAAGGAGGGCAGGAGGCCTGGGGACTTGTGACCTCCCCTGGGAACACTTGAGCAAGGCAGGGGCACATGGCCACGTGGAGCCACACCTGAGCAGGCGTGGGGACACCTGGCTGTACACCCAGCATGGGGACACAAGGACGTGTGTGCGGAGACCAGGCCGGGCACAGGGACACCCAGCATGTGTGCTGGGCCTCCAGCTGGGATAGGACACTTGTCCCAGCCCCATGGCCCTGTCAGCCAGAGCCACCTTAAGATGACAGTGCAGATGACAGAGGGAGGGGACAGAAATGCCAGCAGCTGGGAAGGGCAAAGTCCTGGTGCTGGTCCCAGCACGGCTCTGAGGCGTGTGCTGGGGCTGGGGTGGTGGAGCTGCTGGTCCAAGGTGGGGCTGGATGGGGGCACTTGGGTCCTGTGGGGCACAGAGGGACAGGGGACACCGGGAGCCAGGGGTCCCAGTGTGGCCCCATGCCCTCAGCTGTGTGTGAGGATTGCAGGCCAGTGGCTCCCAGGCCAGACCCTCCCAGCCTCACCCTGATGGGGCCCTCACCCCCCCTGCACCCCCACGCCTGGGGCACCTGTGTGCTTTGTGGGGGCCCTGAGGGCCGTGGTTGGGGGCCCCAAGGAACAGCACCAACACAAGTCCATGTACATGGGGGTGACCCAGGGGGCAGGGTCCTGGGTTGGGGAAGGGCCATGGGAAGGGGAAAGGGGAAGGGAAGGGGCATGGGAGAGGTAGGGTCTGGGGAGGGGAAGGATCTGTGTAGGGGAAGGGTCTGGGGAGGGGAAGGGTCTGGGCAGGGAAAGGGTCTGGGCAGGGGAAGGGCCATGGGGAGGGGAGGAGGCTGGAGCAGGGAAGGGTGTCAGGGAAGGGAGGTCCGTGGGGCCGCGGTGCCACCCTGTGTCTCCAGCTGTGCCCCCCCGGACGCCGTGGTGTGGCCCCAGGCGGTGGGGCAGGTGCAGGAGCTGGCAGCGCTCTGCTACCGCTGCCGCGTGCCCATGGTGCCCTTCGGCACCGGCACCGGCCTCGAGGGAGGCGTCAACGCCGTGCAGGTACAGCCCCCCCGGCACCCCCTGCGCGGGGGCTCTCGGTGCCCAGCCGTGCCCAGCCACGCCGGTGCCCCTGTGCCAGGGCGGCATCTGCTTTGACCTGAGCCGCATGGACGCCATCGCGGAGCTGAGCCTCGAGGACTTCTCAGTGGCGGTGGAGCCCGGCGTCACCCGCAAGGCCCTCAACAGCCACCTGCGTGGCACCGGGCTCTGGTTCCCCGTCGGTACCGTGGGCACTGGCGCAGCACCTGGGGGGGACCCGGGGCTGGGTGTGACAGAACTGGGGGTGCTGGGGACACCTGTGGGGCTGGGGCTGCTGGGAGCACCGGGGGGGCTGGTTGTGCCCATGGGGCCAAGGGTGCTGTGGTTCCAGGGGTGTAGGAGGGGTGCTCATGGGGTGGGGGTGCCATGGCCCCAGTAGTGCTGTGGTCCTGGGCCTGCCATGGTCCCAGGGCGTGCTGGGGGAAGCTCATGGGTCTGCAGTGCCAGGGTCCTAGGGGTGCTGAGGTCCCCATGGGGTCCTGTGGCCCCAGAGGTGCTGGGGAAGGGGGGGGTGGTGTCACCTGGAGTGTGCCATGCTCCCAGGGGTGTACCATGGGTGCCCACAGAGCTGGGGATGCTGGGGTGCTGGGGTCCTCATGGGACCGGGCTGCTGTCACCCCAGAGGTGGTGGGGTTGCCCATGGGTATGCTGTGGTCGCAAGGGTGCTGGGGGTCCCCACTGAGGTGTTGTGGTCCCAGAAGTGTCCAAGGGAGCTGTGCACTATGGGCCCAGGGGTGCACTGGGGCTGTTGTGGGGCCAGGCTCCAGGTGTGCTGGCTGGGCATGGCATGGGGTCCCACAGGAACATCCCATGGCCCTGTCCCCACACAAGCCGCCCATCCTGCCCCCATCACCATTCCCTGCTCATCCCCCTGCCCACAGACCCCTGGGTGTCCACCCAGGGACAGGTGGGTGATGGCATCTTTCACTGTCTCCTCAGCAATACCCAGGACCCAGTCGAGGCCTGGCACATCCACACCTTCACCCAGTGCCTGGGCAGGTGGGGAACCTGGATGACCCAGGGGGATGGGAACTGGGGGACAGATGGCCCCATGCCAGCCCCTGACTCCTCCATCCTGCAGGCAGGTGCTAGCAGCATGGGGCTGAGCAGGCAGGGGCTGCTGCTGGAGGAGCTGAGCACTCTGCGCCGCATCAAGGCTGCGCTGGACCCCCACAACCTCATGAACCCTGGCAAGGTGCTCCGAGGGATTCCCAGTGCCAGTAGGGAAGTGACAGTCCCCTAGAGGGCTGGGTGGCCCCACTGCTCTGTCACCCCCATAGCCCTCCCTGGGGGTCAGGGACTCCCCCTAAAGCCCATGGGCCGTGATGTCTCTTGGGGGACAGAACACCCCAGCATGTCCCTCTGGCAGGCAGACAGAGATAGTCAGGAGATAGGGGCATTTCTAGCCAAATTTTTATGCTGCTAGGGGGCAGGGGGCTCAGTTTCGGGGGGCTGTGACTCCATAGCTCTGGAAACTAGAGGACGCTTCCCCTGTTTTCAAAAGGCACCAATTTCGGTTTGCGTTTCAGTTACAGCTGGTACGGTAGCACAACCCACGCCAGGCTAGACCCCCGTCACCCCCTCCCACCCTGGGGCCACTCATCCACAGCCCTCGGTGTGGGGCAGCATAACTCATCCCTGCCACACTGTCCCAGCATGAGGGGTGGTTTTCTGACCATTCAAACCTGCTGGCTGCCAGAGACTACTGGGGAGCCTCACCATGAATGGAGCAGCCAGAGCACCAACCAAACTGCCGGGCACATATCTGTCTCGACTGAACAGGGACACAGCCCCATGGTCTCCAAGCCAGGAACAGCTGCCCGATTTGTAGAGAGGGGACAGCAGGGAGGGAGCAGGCACAAAACCGCCTCCCAGCTTTGCTTTGTTATGGCCACAGCTCTGAATCCAATCCTGGCATCTGGCCAGAGGGAGGGAGAAGAGTAAGGGGGATGATGGCCACAGCCCCTCACCCCTCTACCAGCAGAGCCCCAGGCCCGCAGTGTGTGGGTGAGTCTCTATGTACATGTCCGCATACACAGGGCAGAGGGCTCTCATAGAGGGGGACACGTGTCTGGGGACTGTGGGGAGGGGACAGAAGCCCCAGGCCATCACATGGCTGCCAGCTGGCCCAGCACCATCCTGAACTGCTGCGTGCTGTTGGCAAGGTCCTTGACACGCTCCACCATGTCCTTAGAGGCGGCAGGAGAAGGGTAGTGGAGGGCGGCCGCCTTGGTGGTCACCACGATCTCCTTGAGCATCTCGCAGAGGAGGTTGCTGTAGTGCATCACCTTGTGCTGCACATCCTGGGCCTTGGCCTGGCGAGACAGCGTGTCCCCGATGAAGACGAGCTTGTGGGCGCTGAGGATGACGAACTTGCTGTGGGCCACAAAGATCTTGGGGGGTTGGTTGGTGCTGACGGCGGTGAAGAAGGCATCGACAGCGTTGGTGAGCGTGGTGAGGTTGGCCTCGCACTGCTCCAGGTAGAAGAGGAGGAGCTGGCGGTCAGCAGGACACAGTGTCCCTCCAGCCCGCGCCGGGCCGTAGTGCTGAGGGGGGCTCCAGTTGGACAGGTCGTTGTCAATGGGGCGCGTCACCTCCTGCTCCAGCCGCTCAAACTGCTTCAGCTGCGAGAGGGACAGTTGAGGCAGAATGGCCACGGAGTCAGTGCCCTCTCCCCTCCCTGGAGCCACCAGCACAGGTGGCTGTGTCCACCTCCACCAGGAAAATGGCAAGGTACAGCATCAGCCCCAGGACAGCCGTGCCAGGCTCCTCCCCAGGAGGAAGGCGCTGACAGGGAGCTGAGGCAGAACCCACCGTGGGGATGGCCACACAAGAGCGGGCCATGGCCCAGACCGGCAGCTGGGGGCACAAGGGGAGCAGAGCCAAAACCCTGCTGCCCGCCCCAAGAGCTGTGCCCAGCAACGCCTGCCCACCCTGGCAATGTTACCTGCTGGTGCTCCAGCTGGTCCTTGCTCTGCCGGATGATGTTGCCTTTCTCCAGCAGCTCCTTCTGGGTCTTCTCAAACTCCTCCTTGCCCTGCAGTGAAGGAAGGGGCATGACATGGGGGTCACCAACACCAGCCTTGTGAGGAGTGAGCCCCCATCTGCCCTGGGACATCCCTGGTCACCCCCATCCTCAAGCCAGAGAGTAAGAGCAAGATGTGAGTGGCAGCACCACCAGAGCTGCCCAATGCTCCTGGGCCAGGGAGCCACTGGCACGATGCCCACCTGTGGGAGCAGCCCCCCCTGCCCGTGCCCACCTGGAGATGGACGTAGTCGTAATCCTCCATCCATCCACTCTCGCTGTTCTCGTAGGGCCCATCAGGCGACTCCTGGGCCAGCAGTTTGGGCGGGGAGGGCAGGGGCCGCGACTGGATGCTGCTGGCCTTGTCGGAGGGGTGAGGGGGCCCATGGCCACCGCTCTCCACCACCGGCTTTGTCCGTTTGAAGAGGAGGGAGGCGTTGCCATGAAGGAAGGAGGCCAACTGCTTGGTGTCATCGGGGATGCCGCGTGAGTGCATGACAAAGTGCTCCAAGTCATCCGTGCCCTGCTTGCCACCAGCCAGGGCACTCGGGGCCCAGTGGCAAGCGTCCAGCGCTTGGCCGTGCCGTGCCAGGGCCTGGTAGACCTCCTCCATCTTCTGCAGCTGCTTGCTGAGCTTGGCGTAGAGGGAACGGTCGGAGGCCTGGGCGGCATTGCCCACCGCCCCCCGGGCAAACTCCAGCAGGTCCCGGAGGGCCGTCCGCACGCCCTCAGCTGCCCCGCGGATGCTGGCAGCATTGGCCTCCATGTGCTCAGGGCTGCGCCAGTTGGCACTGATGAAGGACATGAGGTAGGAGACGGCGCCGCTGACGCTGTGCTGGAGCTTGGCCAGCGTCTCCATGGCGGCATCCAAGTCCAGGGAGAACTCCTTGCCGGTTCCCTTGGCTGGCTCCTTCACAGGCACCACATCCAGTGAGGATGTGGAGATGTTGCTGCGGGTGCTGCCCGTGCTGGAGGCCGAGAGGCGCTTGGCATCGGCCCCCTTGGCCTCACGGTCCACTTGCGGCGGGACGTCATAGATGTACTCACCCTCCGTGTCCAGGGAGCCCTTGCCTGGGGCGTGCAGGTCCCGGGGCACATCGTACACTTCCTGGGAGGGGAAAGCTGATCCCCCCAGCTTCTTGAGGCTGGGGGGCACATCGTAGATCTCATGGGAGAGCTGCGGCTCAGGGGCACCTTTCCCAGCTACCGGTGGTATGTCGTAGACATCCTCTGGCAAGTAGGGCTCCTGCTGGGCCAGGATGAGGGGGTGGCGGGAGGGGTCAAAGGTTTTCTGCTTGGCAAAGGCAGGGGGCACATCATAGGTCTCCTCCCGCGCTGGGCCATCCGGCACATCCTTGCTCACCGAGGGGGGGACGTCGTACACCTGCGAGGGCAGCAGCAGGAACCATCAGTGCTGCGGGGAGCAGACTCTGGGCGTGCAGGACAGCCCCAGGGGAGCCCTGGGATGGAGCCGTGAACCCCAGGGGTGCCCCTGCCCCCGGGGAGGCCAGCACAGCCCTGATGCAGCACCCCCAGCCTCCCACATCCCCTGTGAGGTGGGAATTACAAAATCCCAGAGCAGCCCAGGTTGGAAGGGACCTTCAAAGACCATCTGATCCAACCTCATCCCCAAATGAGATCATCTAGCACCGTCTCCTCACATTTTGAAAGCCTCCAGTGCCAGGGACACCACTGCATCCCTGGGGAGGTTGTTTCAGTGAATGATGATTCTCACGAAAATGTGTCTTTCTTATATGGAGAAGCCGGGAGCTTCCCAGCAGGACTTACAGTTTGGTGCAGGTTCTTCTCCACACTGGGGGGCACATCGTAGATCTCCTGCCCCGGGTCCTGCCCATTGGGACCCTTCACTGCCATGGGGGGGGTGTCATAGACCTGGAGGGGGGGACACAGGACAGTGTGTCAGGGATGGTGTGGGCACCCACCTCCTCCCAGGAACCAGCTGGGAAGGAAGGAGGTGCCAGAAGCAGCCCCAAGGCCCACAGCATGCCCAGCTTTGGACGTAATTTGCCCAGGGCTGTTATCCAGGTTGTGTCAGAGCATCTCCTTGGGTATAGGATAGAGTCAGCAAGACACACACCACTACACCTTGCCCAGCCTCACCTCCTGGCTGAACTGACTCGGGACACCCCCTCGGACAGGTGGCACGTCGTAGATCTCCTGGGAGCCCACGGAGAGGAGGTGGCGAGGGAAATCATACTCATCCTGCTCACTCTTGGGGGAGTCATAGACGTACACTTGCCCCACACGGGTGGGCACCAGCACCTGGCAGGAGGGAATAGGATGAAGTGGGCACAGCTGAGCACCCCCAGCCTGCATTCAACACCCCAAAACCCACCAAATGGGGCTGGAGGGAGGATGGGTGCCAAATCCCATACCAAACTGTCCAGCACCGGGCAAACTGGTGCCCACGGGAGGGCGCTCCCCGGCCGGGCGTGCACGCTTCTGTGGCGACGCCGGGGACTGGGATGATATCACCGGTTATTTATAGCGGCGAGCCTCGGCGAGAGACAAAGCCCAGCCGGCACGGCCGCGGCGTGGTGCCCACCTTGCCCTACCATGGGGACACAAGAGCAGCAAGTAACCAAACCCAGAGGGTCATGGCATCCTGCCCAGCCTTTTAGGAGCCCTAGCCACGATTTGGCAGTCCCTTCCCTCACGGGTTGCTTCCCAGGGTCGTGAGGAAAAGCCTTCCCGGAAAAGGCGACACTGAAAGTGCCTTGCTCCTCTTCCCCAGGATGACGTGCCAGGGAAGGGACAGACCGGGAGGAGCCCGGTGTCTGGGATGCGGCCGTTGGGCTGCTCTGGACAAGGTCCCCATGCTGGGGAGAGGATGGTGGCTCACCCTTGTCTCGCTGGCAAATCCAATCAGCAAGTGCTGGCAGGCTCCCTGGCACAGCCAGGGCAAGGTGGTACCGGCTGCCTGCCCCTGCCCACGCTCCCGGGGGAGAAGAAAACAGCTCAGCACTGCTCCAGGTACTAAAACTACCTGAACAGCTGCAGGGTCCAGCCAAGCGGCATCTCCAAGCAGCTCCTGGGTTACCAGCACCCCGTGCGCTCCCCAAATGCAGCTGCCATGCCCTGGGTGACACTGGTAAAGCTCACACGAGAGACCAAGAGGACCCGAATGCCAAACGCTGTGCCAGCTCCAAGCCAGACAGCCCACACCAAGCGGGGCACCTCAGCCACCGCAGGGACCACCCCCAGCATGTCTGTTCCTGCCAGCAACGCGGGGAAGGATGCCCATGCACCCCCAACGAGAGGCGCAAGGAGCACCTGCTCCAAGAGACACTGACAGGCAGATAACCCGCAGCCCTGGCACCCACTTGCCGCCACGGACCGCAGAGAGCCCTACAACCATACTGCCAGCCCCCCAGTGTCCCCATCCTACCTTTCCCTGGGGCTTGTGCCCTTCCCAGCTCCTCATGTCCAACGATGGGGGCACCTGATAGATGTCTTGAGCCTGACCGGCCAAGGGAGGAACCTGGTAGACGTCCTGGGGGGGGCTGGCAGAGCCCCCAGGGTATGCCTCTGCCGCTTGGCCCAGGGAGGGGGGCACCTGGTAGATCTCCTGGCCGGGGCTGGGGAAAGCGTGGGGAGGCGTCTGCTTTGGGTAGGCGGGCGGCTGCTTAGCCGGGGCCGGTGGAAACTGTCCGGTGGGCGCCGAGCCCGGGTAGAGACCCTGCTGTCCCTTGCTGGGGACCGGCATCAGGTAGACGTTGTCCCCTTGGGGGGCATAAGCAGGGTGCATGGGTGTGTACTGCGAGGCGGGTGACAGCGGGGTGTATCCCCCTTGGTGGTGGTAGGGCAGGGGCGGCTGGGGCACCGGC